>NC_143165.1:15513487-15816517 GCF_047325235.1 Durio zibethinus
AAACTACATCTCTCGATTCATTTCTTAACTTACTTTTAAATGTGATCTCATTTTTAAACTCTTCTGAAAGAATAACCTAGGTGAATGAAATAGAGAATTTTAAGAGGCTTTTGATAAGATTATACATATCAAATCCTCCAATATAGCACCACCTATTTCTGGAAGCCTATTGATTCTATATGTAGTGGTGCATGAGAAGTCGATGGGATGTGTGCTAGGATAGCGGATGAATTTAGCTAAAAAGAAAGAGCTATTTATTACTTGAGTAAAAAGCTTACAAAGTACGAGTCCAAGTATTTATCATTAGAGAAAATGTATAGTGCTTTGGCTTAGACGGTTAATAGACTCAGGCAGTATATGCTTTACCACACAACTTGGCTTATAGCTAAAGTAGACCCAATCAAGTATATCTTTAAAACCATCATCATCAAGAAGAATTGCAAGATGGCAAGTAATGCTTTCAGAATATGACATAGTGTATGTGAGCCAAAAGGCGATTAAAGAAAGTGCTATTGTCGAATTCTTCATGACCTATGCCGTTGAAGATTACAAACCCATGAAACTTAATTTTTCAAACAAAGAATTAATGGCCATCTCATGATTAGAGGAAGATAATGATGATGGAAAGTCATGGAGAATGTATTTTGATGGGGTTGCCAATGCCATGAGACGTGAAAATGAGGCAATTTTAATATATTCAACAAAGCATTATTATTTTGTTATAGTAAGATTGAACTTCAATTGCACCAATAATATGGCTAAATGAGGCCTTTGTTATGGGATTGCAAGCTGCTTCAAATAGAAATATCAAAGTATTAAAAGTGTTCAGGGATTCAACTTTGGTTATCTATCAGTTGAAGGGTGAATGGAAAATGAAAGATTCAAAACTTATCCCATACCATAAATACATTTTAGAGTTATGTAAGCAGTTTGAAACAATCCAATTTGAACATTTACCTCTAAAAAAAATTCAAATTGCAGATACATTGGCCACTTTGGTTACAATAGTGCAAATTGTTAATTATGTTGAAGTACAGCCCATCAAGTTAGATGTCAAGTGTATGCCAGTACATTGTGCCAATATGGAGAAGGAAAGAGATGAAAATCCTTGGTATTATGATATTATGCCATACCTAAGGAGTTAGCAATAATCGAATTAGGTAATGAAAAATGATAAAAGAGTCTTAAGGAGGTTGGCTATGGGATTCTTTTTAGATGATGAGGTTTTGTATAAGAAAAGTAAAGATCATATGTTATTACATTGTGTAAATATCTTTGAGGCAAGAAAAATTATTAAGGAGGTACATGATGGTGTACGTAGAGTACATGTCAATGGGCATATGATGGCAAGACAAATTATAAAAGTCAGATACTATTACTTAAAAATGGAAAATGATTATATTGATAAAGCTTGAAAGTGTCATAAATGCCAAATCTATGCTGACAAGATCCGTGCTCTGTCCATTACGCTATATGTTTTGGCACCACATTGGCCATTCACTATGTGAAAGATGGAAGTCATTGGTCCCATTACTCCAAAAACATCAAATAGGATTAGATTCACTTTTGTGATAATTGATTACTTCACTAAATAGGTAGAAGCATCTTTTTTTATAATTGTAACTCAATCAGGAATCTACAAGTTTATCAAAAGAGAAATAATTAGTAGATATAAACTTTTAAAAAGGATCATTTTAGATAATACAAAGAACTTGAATAGCAAGATGATGTAAGAAGTATATGCTTAGTTTAAGATTAAGCACCATAATTCAGCTTCATACCCCTCAAAGATGAATAAAGTAGTAGAGGTTACAAATAAGAATGTCAAAAGGATTCTAAAAAAGATAACTGAAGCTTATAAGGATTGGCACAAAAAATTACCTTTTGCTTTGCATGCCTATCAAATTAGTACCATAATTGAAGTTCCATGCATTTGCATCCTCGATAAGGCATGCACCTATGTCATTGTCTTACCATCTATCATTTTTAACCTTGACTCAATTCAGGTCTCTTTATTTTTCTCACTCACGGTTCGACCTCAGTTACTTGCTTTTGATTTTGGCTCAATCCATATCATTTGTTTGACTCACAGTTCAATGTTGATCACTCGTTTTCGATCTCAACTCTATCCAAATCATTTTTTTTGACTCGTGATTCAATCTCGATCAGTTGCTTTCAATCTTGACTCAATCTAAATCATCTTTTTGACCTGAGGTTTGATTTTGGTCACTCGTTTTCAATCTCAACTCAATCCAAATCATCTTTTTGACTTGTGTTTAGACCTCGATCATTCAATTTTTACTTTGACTAGATCTAGGTCAGTTTAGTTTTTCAGACTTAGTCATTTATTTTAATCTCGACTTAGTCCAGATCATTTTTTTACCAGCTATTCAATCTTGATCACTTATTTTGATCTTAGCTCTACCTAAATTATTTAAATTATTAGACTTGTGGCTCAATCCTAGTCATTTTTGTTATTTTTGCTTACTGATTTGACTTTCATTTTTTGGGCTTAGACATAATGGATGTCTAGGTCTTTGCATCTTTTTTATCTAACAGAGATGTGCAAAGAATGGTAGGTGTAGACACCTATTTGTATCTTAAGTCAACTAATATTTATTATTATTTTTTTTTTCTTTCCTTTCTCTTTATCTATGCTAATAAACAAGGAAATCAAATCTACATAATCAAAGGGGGTTTTGATTTAGAATTGAATCAAATTAGGCAGACTTGCAAAACTTAGGCCTAAATCACATTGCACAGAATCTAATCTCAGGATTTAAACCTGGATTGATTTTGTTCAAGCCCTAAAATTAGTACTGAAGTAAGCTATAAATTGTACATAGAATCACCAAGAAAGGCATGGTTTTTTCTTTGGGGAGACCTCTCTAGGTTTAAAGTTTCTGGATTTATGGTTTCGATGATTGATAGTAGTTTGAATTTCTAGGTTTTAGGTTTGAAGTTCTGGATTGAGGGTTTGAATTTTTGGGTTTTAGGTTTGAAACTCTAGGATTAAGAGTTTGAAGTTCTGAATTTGGGTTTGAATTTCTAGGTTTGGAGTTGAATTTCTAGGGAAAATTAAAAAAATCTAGGTTTTTGTTTGAATGTTTGAATTTTTTTGTTGAATTTTCTTGCGAAGTTTAAAGTTTTCAACCAAATTTTGGCCAAATATCTAGAAACCAACGACCAAACCCAGTTTTTGGTGGCTAGATCTAGGACTTTTTAGAAAAAAGACAAAGTGAAATTTTTTAGAGAAAGAGAAGGCTAGACAGTTTTGAAGAAAGGTTGAAAAGCTTGGCCTTTATACAAACACCAAATGACATCGTTTTGAAGGCCCAAGATCTGAGTGAACCAATTTAGGATCTGCACACAGCCCATGGAGTAGCCTAACTAGATCGTAGGTTTTTTTTTTCTTTTTATTTTCATTTTTTTATTTTATTTTTTTACAATTTCCATTTTTTAGCTTTTTCTTATTTTATTTTTATTTTATTTATCATTATTATTTTACTAATTTTAAATTGAGCATTTTATTACTTTTTAAATACGTTTGCAAAATTCCTTTTTATTATTTTGTTTCTCGAAAACAACCTAAAAAAAATACATTCTCTTTTCATATAAACTCATGAATGCTACCAAACTATCGGAGGACTTTTCATAAATTTAAATTTTATGAATGTTATCAAACTATTGGAGAATTTCTTAAATCAGGTAATCAATAAAATATTTTGTATTTAATCCTACCTAATTATTGGAAGGTTGCATCTTAAGTTAGATCTTACAAAACTATTGAAAGATTTAATGAATCTTCTTAAAAATAAAATTTTATAAATATTTTATAATAAAATCTTATTAAACTATTGAGAGATCTATGTCAAAGTAAATCTTATTAAACTATTGAAAGACTTTACTAATTATTTTTTTGGGTAAAATACATTAATAAATTCGATGAATGAGCCTCTTCAGGGTGAGACACTAGTATCCATAAATGCTCTTGAGGTAAGAAAATTATCTTAAATTGCTACCAAATTATTGGACTAATCTTAAGATCAATTTTCAATAGTAAATATTTTGCTAAATTATAAACATATTTAAAGCTTGGATAATTTGAAATCAAGCTAGTACCATTCTTTGGATGGGTGCTATAGGGATGTTTAACTTTTTTTATATGTAACCGTACTCCCAAATCTGAAATCTAATTTTGTGGACTAAAATTTATTATTTAAAGATACTTAAATCAATCTTGAGACTCCTATTTAAATAAGATAGATTTAATCATGTGACCAATTACACCTAAACAAAAAAGATTGGTTGTGATTCCATTAATCCATGTCTAACAGTAGATCCACAAATCTATATACTATGACACTACAAATATGTAAGAGCCAAAGCAAATTGTAACAATCCCTTTGAATATCTTTGCACAATTAGGTTAGAGTTACACGACCACATATTTAGAGCCACTTTAGGTTCCTTTCTCTTGGATTAAATCACAATAGTAGGTTAATTAGTCCAAAGAAATGATTTTGATAGATTTTAGCCTGTGTTCTTCACTTTGTTCTTGACATTGCAAAATGCTGATACTTGTCATTTAATTGCTTGGCTTATTCAAATTGTGCACCTATTTATAGTTATCAATAATTAATAGAGGTATAAAATTTTGAAAAAAAAAATAGTCTATAGTTGCCAGCATAAAAAAAGTACATAGTATAATTTCCAATGTTTTCTATATTGTTGTCAATACTACAATATAATCCTTTAGAATTAGATATTATTTATTTGGAAATTTTTTGAAAAAGTTAATCAGAGATTCTTTTCTTCATCGGAATAATAGAGCCGTTACGCTCATTATTAAATTTATTGAAAATATGAAATATAATTAAATTATTCTTTTTTTAATCAAAGGTTGAATGGACCATGAAAAGAAAAATTAGTCCAAAATTAAGATTCATTTTAATTATTAAAATTTACAACATTTTTGTTAATATTTAAAAATAGTCTAAGCATGTTAATTTCTATTAACATTATTCTTTTAGGACTTTAAATCAATTACTTCTATTTTTACAACTTTTCATCTAGGAATTCAAATGAACTACATAATATATTATCTATTTTTATTTCCTCCAAAAATATTTAAACATAAGTAAAATCCCACTGATTCTTATTATTATATATAGGAATCTTGTTGTTTTGAAGAATAGAGAAAAAAAATACGTGTAGTACATCTTAAAGCTAAGATTTAACTCATTACTTATAGTACGTAGAAAAATTTAGATAAAATTTTTTACATGAAATTTGTAAGTTTTTTTAATTAAAAATGATTTAATAAAAATTTTAATAAAAAGTCTAAACTAAGAAATTAATAAAGTTCAATGAAAATATCAATAATATTTAAAAACATTATTAAAAATGCAATTTATAATTAAAATTTGATCAATGTTTATTTAAAGGTAAAAATTTTGTTAAGTTTTTATTAAAAATGTCTATCTGAAAAATGTATATAGATTTATTAAACATTTTTAATATTTACACACTTGATCTAAAACCTTTTACTCTCACTACTAGAAACAATGTTTTTATCGATGAAATTTTTTGTTGGTAATAGCTTCAATTGCATCAGTAATACTTTTATCAATGGAATTTACTGACAAAAAATTTCATCTGTATTAAGCAAGTTGTTTATACAAATCTGTTGGTAAATTTAAAATTTCATTGGTAAAATCTATAAGTAATTTGCTTGTAATCCATTAGTATTATGTTGATAATCTCTTAGTAATTGATTGATAATCGATTAGTAAATGGTGCTTTCCATTAGTAAATCCATTAGTAATCTATCAGTAATCCAATGGTATTAATCAATATTTTGTCAGTATTCTGTCAAAAAGAGCTAAATATTATTGGTAAAATCTATCGGTAAAATTATAATTTCATCTATAATTTGATTAATTCAATCTATAATTATTTAAAAAAACTTGTAAATTAAAATTAAAAGATGTGTAATTATTTAAAAAGTTTATTATTTGTCTATTATTATTAATTAAAATATCATATCCACATAATAAATTCTAAAACAATCCAAATTATAAAGTTAACATCCATAACATCACTAACATCCAAAAAATGTAGTACTATAAAACATCCTTAAAATTCATAATACAAGTCCTCAAAACATGTCACTATGTTGCTACATCTCTTAATCTAGAATCTATGTTCCCCTCATTAGGTTTAGAAAATTGTTTTGGCGAAAATTGTCTAAACTCCATCAACTGTATCATTTGATCCATGAAAAATCTAAGTTCAACCCTCAACTAAGTCTTCAACTCATCAATTTATTCTTGTATTAAAGTTGAAGAAGCTAATGAGGCAGAGATGATAGACCACAAACAGAGTAAGACATTCTTATTGCAATAGTGGGTTGACTTAAGTAAAGTAGGTTTTTATAACTATTTGCAGATCCAAAGCCATATACATGTGTGTGCATAGCTTCAACCCCTTCAATAGCTTTAATCCATGCCTGTAAATTAAAATTTTGATGATTTGAAGAGTTTTCATCATATTTTTAAGATAATGCAATAATATAGTTTTCTTATAAAAAGCTTAAAATAATTATTATTCCATTTTACTTGTATAGTTCAATAAAATATGACAAGTTCAAACAGTTTACAACATCAAGATTTGATTATTAAATATGTAAGAGTTTTCACCTTTCGTAAAGTCATTGCATTTTTATATGCACAAAATACTGTGTAATTTAATATTGAATTTCCTACAATGTTTAGGCTTTTAATTACTATAAAGATAGTTCATCAACGATTACAATACACAACTAGAATCACAAAGCAAAACACACAATATTTTTCACCTTTCACAATACGTAGAAAATATTATCTAGTTCAATACTAAATTTTCTATAATGTATAGGCTTTCAATTACTACACTATCTATTTCATTAACAACCACAACACACAACTAGAATCATAAAGTAAAATAAGCAATAGTTTTCACTTTTTACAAATGTGATCTCATCTTAATATGCATAAAACACTATCTAGTTCAATATTTAATTTCCTACAATGACTAGGCTTTTAATTACTAAACTATCTATGTCATCAACAATCACAATACACAACCAAAATCATAACGTAAAATACATAATAGTTTTCATCTTTGACAAATGTGATCTAATTGCAATATACTATAAAGATATTTTATCAACAATCACAATACACAATCAGAATCATAAAGCAAGTTACACAATAATTTTCATTTTTCACAAAGTCTTTGTATCTCAAAACACATAAGATACTATCTATTTCAATAAAGCAATTTAGCAATTTGAAAGTATTCACAAAGTCATTGAAAAGTCACATACACTAATAACTTTGGTTAACGAAATCACTATGTCTTCCTAAATGTTTGTTAGTTCAATTGAAAACTTCTGTAAATATGAGTTCTCATTACAACTCAAATGACTGCATTTGTTTAGAGACTTTCAATGAAATATGTAAAAATGCAATTTATATAAAATTAACATTTTATGATAAAAATAACTCATGAAAAAACATCATACCATCATTATTTTACGAACAGGAAATGCAATCGAGCCATCAGTGTGCTTTGTAATAATTTTTTCTTTTTGTGTCTAACAATTTTGTTTGGCTTTGGTAGAGATGTTTTGCCATGTCGGAGTGCTTCATATATTCTTAATAAAAGCATTCCAAATCAGAGTTATGATCTACCTTCACTTTATCCCTCTCCATTGTATAATGTTATCAACTCCACATTCTTTTATTACTAATTTCCTCTTATTAGACAACAATTCTTTCAATCGATTCTTAAAAATATTGTTCCATGCCCATTGAACAAGAGCATCATTTGACTTAGCCCATTTACATTTTTCCTAATATAATAAATAGGAACACAATAAGTCATTGACAAGAATATAAACTTTTCATTTAAATAAATTAAATCTATACAAAAAAATAAATATCCAAATACTACCTTAAATTATCAAATATTAAATTCCTCACCCGCGTAAAAACTTTATCCCATGTCGGCCAAGGAAAAGTAAAATTCTTTCAAACTATTCTTGAAATTGTTAAGCTAACCGATGATTACTTAAAATAACTACCAACATCTATTTGTTTGTAAGATTAGTTAAACTATACAAATTCTTTTAAAAAATCAAATAACAATAAGAAAAAAATAATAGTAAAAAGCATGTCATACCTTTATTTTAATGGAGTAATCCATAACCGCTTATCTAGATCTGTAAGAGTTAGCAAGCCTTTGTTTGCCCCCTAATCTTCTGCCTTGTTGTTATCCTTTCTTTTTTTTCTCTAAGAGGTGGTTCATTAACGAATGATGGATTTACGTTACATTTTGTCAATGTATCATCCATCATCAGCATAAAAAATGACTCATATAATGGATCATGTTGTATTAATACTATTGATGACTCATACATGAATCACCTCTTATCGATCTTACTACAAAACCACCTCGATTAATAGAGCTCTTTGCACAACATCTCATTATATCTGTCATATAGAAAAAAAACATTTGATAAGCATTCCAAAAGTATAAAGAAAAACAAGCATATATAACATACATTAGTATTACAAAATAAGATGAAATGAGCAAAATATATAAAAATAAGCATATCAAACATTACAATTAAAATAAGCGAAATCAAGTATTATATTTAATCCTACATATATTGATCATATCGAATAAATATTATATATAGCATTAAAAGTCACACTAAATACTTTAATCGTTATTAGAATATGCAAACTCATATATTTCATCATCATGATGACATGCTTGTTCATCATCATCATCATTATCTTGTTCTTTGATAGCACCAAATTATATAGAGATTTTACATGTCATAAAGGTGCTAAAAATTAAATCTTTGGATGATTTTTGGTGTTTTTCATGTTATTTTCACGACTTTAGATTTTTCAAGCTCAAGATATATTTTCATGTAAGCTATGCATGTAATCATGCAAAGCTCACATTCAGCCCATTTAGTCATGCATAATGCTACCTACATTTGGTCTATACTCAAGCATGCATAAGCCCAATTGGATCCTAATCCATTCAGCCAAGGTGAATTTGTATGATAAACATGTTTTCTTATTTAGCCATAAAGAGTTTAACTCCACCAAGGACACCAATCAATTCAGTCATTTCAAAAATCAAGAGAGGATAATCCAAGCTTCCATAAAACTAAATCAGTCGACCAAGGAGAGTTCAAAGCCAACCATGATACTTATGCTTAGCTTTGAAGAGTTTAGATTGAGGAAGGACTCTATAACCTTGAAAAGTAGGAGTTTGAATAAAATGCAACTTATCTCTTCTTAAAATCCTATCTTAACTGAACCTAGGTGGGAAGATTGATCAAAATTACATCACCTAAAGATCAAGGGTGAAGATCATCACATTTGGCCAAAACATTCCAAAAGTGAAGAGTTTTATTTTTGTATGCAACCTTAAAGATTAAGATAGAGCTTTATCTCATAATTTTTGAATTAAACTCAATCACTTGTAAAGCCTACCCTTTTGGTCGAACCTATACCTATAAATAGGCAAGGCTATTCACTTGTTTAATCATCCCATCTTGTCCCACTTTTCTTTTCTCTTTTAGTTTTTAGTTCTTAATTCTATTATTTTTTTAGTTGAGTTAATAACTTAGGTGATAGATTTGTTAATAACAAAGTGATTGTTCTTTAAATTCTTTTTCAATCAAAGAAGTATTTTTTTCAAGATCTTTTCTTCTATTGTTCTTAATTTTAAATCTTGTTTTTACAGCATTAGTTTCAACAAAGCATTCTTTCTTATTTTACAATTTCAAGTCAAGTTTTTCTTTGCAATGTTGGCCATACTTTTTTAATGCTCTACAAGTTTAAGCTTTTATACAATATTTGTTCAAGGTTTTAAGAAGTAATTTAACAATCTCATTTTTTTTTTGTTCTCAAGTTTTTCACTTATTTCTTTAGATTTTGTTTTGGCTTTGGTCTTTAGTTTACCAAGTAACAGTTGGTTAAGTGATATTTAAGCCTACATTATTTTTCAATTTTTTTATTCTTTTCTTTGCAATCAAAACCTAAGTTTCCATTTGTTTAGATATAAGATTTCAAGATTTCGCCATCATAATTATGAACAACCTAACAATACATTCTATAATCCCTGAGGAGACGATATTGAAATACTCCACTTTATTACTTGATTTGTGTAGTTGTAAGCTCTATACGAAAAATAGCAATCATTCTTCTGCTTGAATGTTTTTGATAATCTATCTCTTCATAATCACTAGCAACAACAACTATAGGATTATCAAATTTTTTTGAGATGGTAACATTTTGTGGAATAAAAACTTTAACTTCTTGGTACACATCTTCATTTAAATAAATTATTTGTTCTTTATCTCCATCAATATTACTTAGTTGATATGTATTCCTAGCCTTTGTTTTAAAGACTGCACACTAATCATTTTGATCATTTCTTCTAAAATGATAGCTTGTATAGGAAACTTGATGCACTTACGAACTAAGCCAAATGATTCATTGCTAGCAAGTATTGAATTATGTTTAGTTTCAACTAGACCATGAGGAGGATCTATATTTACCCTCTTTTCTATGTTAAACCAATGACATTTAAGAAGTACAACCTTATTCCTTACTCTAAAGTACTCTAACTTAGTGATATCTTTCAAGATACAATAAAAGCCATGCTTATAATCATTGTAACAACTTCTTTTTTACACATACCCCATAATTCATTGTTTTTCAAGTTTGGCCATATTTAATCTTATGAAACTTAAAATCATTCATAAAGTAACCTTTGAAACACCTAACTATGCATATAAGGTTATAAGTTATCTCAACTAGATGACGATCAATTTTGTCAATTTACTTTTCAATGTATCCAATCATAAAACATTAAAATTGATCATTGTTTTTAATTATATAAAAATATAATTTCTATTCACATATTCTATTATGCTCTAAACTTATAAATTGTCATGACCATTATGAAAATCCGACATCATGTGTTTTCTTCAATTTCACGTCATTTATATTCACAAATTCTCTTTTCATCGAATCATTAAATATCTTATAATTGTCAATTACAAATTAGAAAAATTGTCTACTAGAAACATATATTAAAGAGTTGATATAGTACGTACTCAATATAAGGATTTATCTCTTTACAAATCAATAAAACATATAAGGGTCTCATGGCATGCTTATCTACTGATAGCCATTAAAACTTATCTTGTGAACCCAATGTTAGGCCAAGATGAGTGAATACCAAAAAATATCCTCTAAATTCCATAACTCCCTAATATCATTATGTGAAACTCGATTTAATCTTGTTGACACATTTAAATAAAAATATAATGAACAAAAAATGGATATCTCCTCGATAATATATGCCTCACATATAGATATTTCAATAAATACTTGATTGGTCTATTTTTTCTTGAGATGACTAAGAAACCTAGTCATCATCATAGGATAATATAAATATTATTGAAGGAAAATTAAATTAAATTAAATTAAATCAATGTAATGTCTTACAATTCAAATATATTAACCTTTAAACGGATACATCCATAGATAATGAACAGGTCCACTAATTTTGGCCTCGTTGGGGAAGTGAATCGACAAATGGTTTATAGAATCAAAGAAACTAAAGGAAAAATCTTTTCTAATATGCAGATTACTTCTACAATTTTTTTTTCAACACTTTCATATAATCTACATGTATTTTAGTAGAACACAAATCTTTAAAAATATGAGATAGCTCAGTAATTGCATCCTAAATTGAGCTAGGCACCAAATCACAAAAGGTAATTAGAAGCAATCGTTGGATGAAAACATGACAATCATGACTTCTTATCCTATAAAACTTGCAATAAGCCATGTTAACATACTAAGTTATGTTAAATGCAAAACCATCAAGAAGTTTTAATTGTTTAACCTATGCATAAACATCTCTTATATACTTTTTGCTTGTGTACGAAGCTTTAGGTGTGAAAACTTTTTATCCTATAAAACTTGCAATAAGCCATGTTAACATACTAAGTTATGTTAAATGCAAAACCATCAAGAAGTTTTAATTGTTTAACCTATGCATAAACATCTCTTATATGCTTTTTGCTTGTGTACGAAGCTTTAGGTGTGAAAACTTTTTCATTCCTTTCAATCAGTTCCAACTCGGGTTGTTTGTAATACATCTTAACATCTAGTCTAGCCTTTATGTTGTCTATGGATTTACCATTAACATTCATCATTGTCTTAAAAACATTGTTAAAGACATTATGCTCATATGTATCACATCAAAATTGTGTCGAATAAAATTAGTATGCTAATAGACTAACTCCTAATATATACTTTTCTTGACCTAATTACGACTTTCACCAAAACTAAATAACTTCTAATCATCACATTTTGTGCCAAATGTGATATCAAAAAAATTGTCTAACTAAGCCAAAATTTCTTAACTTGATAATGGATCAATAAGAGAGTCACGTTCAACTTTTTTTTGAAAATTATCTCTTTACCTTCTAAAATGATGATCAGAAGGTAAAAAATGACAATGACAATCGAAAAAATAAGGCTTCTTACTATGAGCCAATCGAAGAGACTTTTCTTATCCTATGCAATAAAGACATGATAAAATTTCATGAGTGCTCCATTCAGACAACATACTATATGTAGGAAAATCATTAATTGTCCATAAAATAGCTGTCTTTAAATGAAAATTTTATTTCTTATAAGCATCATAGTCAAAAAACCATTCAACATAATATTTTAACTCATTTATTAATGGTTCAAGAAAATATCTATATTTTAACTTAAACTATTTTTTCTTGAAATGGCAATATTCAACTAGATATATTCTCATTTGATACATAACTATAGTGACAAATTGTTTACCATTATCATTACAAGTCAATAAGAGTATGGTTTCACATTTAGACCAAATAGATAAAAACCATCACAAATAATCCTAATCTTACATTTTGAACTTCAAGTGTAAACGATTCATGGTTGCGATTGAAATGTTTCTAAGCTTCACCATCAATAGAATATTGAAGCACACCATTATGACTTTGGCTATAAGTATGCCATGTCATATGTTTAGAATTTTTTATTGCATACAAAGTCTTTGAAATATTGGTATCAGAGGCATATAACGTAAGATTTTATATAAAATATATTTTTTCGTCTCATCACTAAACTTATTCCTTAAATATTAAAGATGACTGTATATCGAACAATATGTCAAATTTGTTACTTTCTTATAAAATAACATGCAATTTTTTTCGCATGCATTAATTTTCTAGTAATTTATTATCTATCGGTAACATATCTTTCACTATACTCATCAAACCATATAAACATAACTCACTCATGTTAAATTCTAATTTACAATTTAAAAGTTGCAACATAGCAAAAAAGATTGTATGCTTCATATAGCCTAACCACAATGGTTCTATTATTCAACAAAAAATAAAAGCTTATTACATCTGTACTCAGATATTCCTCATCAACTCTTGTCGCACTAGCATGAGAACCATCCACTCTAAAATCATTATAGATAGCATCCATAACCATTCTAATATATGAATTTTCTATTCTTACTTCACTAATTGGTTTGAAGGTATCCCTATTTATTTATGGTTATCCTATTTTTAACTTTTCATGTAAGACCTAACTCATATAACTAAGAGTAAACCTCTTATAATAAAGGTGCTCACGCACAATATCCACTTTTAAAAACTATATATTCTCACATTGAGTATAAAAACACCTCATTTTTCTATTACTTACAAAGTATAGTTGAGAATAAGCATATCCAATAAATTTTTTGATACCATTGTTGAAGTTTTGAGTAATGTATCCATTTACATCTAAATGAGAATATATAAAGAGTGATCTTTGTCTATTTTTTCAACCCTAATTGCATCGTTATAAAGGTAAAAAAAAAATAATGCTTAGTATAAACTGAAATATAAGTAATCAAAATCTTAAAAAGCAATTATTGGTATTTAATGCATGCACATACACATATATGCTTTGGAGGCATATTGACAAACAAAGGAGGCATATTGACAAACAAAGGCTTAAAAGTCACATAGTTTGAATTGATAGTTTTTTATAGAACCATCAAAACCTTATTAATTTGAAATTTTACTCAATAATTTTTTCAACACAAGTACATATGAGAAGGTACTCTATTTAAAGTTTGAGAATATGGTTTGAGATTTTACTTTAAGATTATGCTTTTATTGCTATAACAAAGAAATGCCTATTCAAGTTCAAATAAACAAAAAAAAAAAATTACCCATTTCAGTCCAAAAAAAGTAAGTAACAAGAATAAAAAATTCAACATAAATTCTCCAACATAAGTGCATACGCAATAATATATTGTTTAAAGTTAGAAATTAATATTTTACTTTCCAATATAATTACACAAATTCTCCAATATAGGCATAAAAATGACTGTTTCTAGTTCAAATAAATAAAAAAAAAACATTTCAACTTAAAAAAAGAAATTTCTACACAAATTCAATCCAAGAACACAAAATTTCAACACAAGTGCATATGCAATAATATATTATTTAAACTAATTATTTAAAGTTAGATATTGAGATTTTATTTTTCAACACAAATACAAAAATTCTCCAACATAAG
Organism: Durio zibethinus; assembly: GCF_047325235.1. NCBI lineage: Eukaryota > Viridiplantae > Streptophyta > Magnoliopsida > Malvales > Malvaceae > Durio > Durio zibethinus. The sequence continues at coordinate 15,528,196 of NC_143165.1, forward strand.
AACATAAATGCCTATTTCTAGTTCAAATAAATAAAATAAAATAAAATACTCATTTCTACCTAAACAAACTAAATTTCAACATAGATTCAATTTAATAACACATAATTTTAACGTATATTCACATTTTTCGAGTTTGTACCTATGTAAGGAAGCAAGAATAGTAGGAACCATGAAGAGAGCAAAGCAAGGTACGAGAAAAATGAGGTGAAACGACAAAGGTAGTGGGGGCTTCATGGGTGGCAAAGCTTCATAGGCCAGTGCCGACTTCATGGGCAGCACAAACAATAGCAAGGAGATTAGAGACTGAGGGGAGAGATGATAAGTGAAAGGAGCGATGTAAAAAGCTTTAGGGATTTACAGATCGAAAGAGAAAGAAAAAGGAAAAAGATTTTATTTTTAAAGTTTTTCAACAATGAATTACTGATAAAATTTCTGTTGGTAATTTAATTTTTTTTTTTTACGTTCACCAATGGATTACCAAAGATATCCATAGGTAATTCAAAAAATTTTTTTTTTTACTTTCACCAACAGATTATTGACGAAACCCATCTATAATCCAAAATTTTTTTCATTCAATTTATTTTTATGCTGAATTAGTTGTTTTCAAAAAATTTTTTTTAAGAAAAAAAAATTATTGGTAAAAACTTTACCTATAGATTACTGACCGATTTTTTCCCTTGATAAATCAAGCACCCATTTTCCAATTTCCCGCGCCAACATTACCTACAAATTACTAACAAATTTTTTTTTCATCGGTATTTTGTCAGTAAATCCATAATAATTTTTTTATGACCCATTGGTAAATCATCAATAATCCACTGGCAATTCATCATAATTATCAACAAAAACTTTTCATTAGTAAAAATCCATCGATATTAAACAATTTTCTAGTAGTGTCTATCGATTTTGATTTTTAATTTTTATTTAATCAATTTTAGTAAAAAAATTTATGAATTTTATGTAATAAACTTCATCTAAGTTTTTTTCTTTTCAAAAAGACATATTAAAGTTTAACTTAACTCATTATTCAAAGTATACTAAAGAAGAAATTAAGAGGGTATTTGGTTCGAAAGAAAATAAGATTCTTGGTCAAAATCTTACTTCTTATAATTTAATTCTTTTGTTTGGTTAATGAAATCTAATTCTTGAGGTTTTATAAAATTTTCAGCAATGTCAAAAAAGGATAGTGATAGCCCTAAATCAAAAACCTTTTTCTCTTTGAGGTTTTTTAAAATTCTTGATGAAATGAAATATTAATTTATCTCACTTTTACCCTTAATAATAATTTTTTACTATCTATTTTACTTATGAAATCAACATAATTGCATGACAAATTAAGACCCATTCTGACATGCGAAGTTGCATTCTAAGTCACTTGATTGGACACCTTGCAATAATCATGTGTAATTGAATTTTTAGAAATTTAAATATTTGTTTTCAACTTATAAAGTTTTAGAAAGAAAATGTTTCATAATTATGAAAAAAATAATTATAATAAAAAAAACATTTTTATAAGAAAAATGTAATAAATTGTTGAAAATATTTAATTTTTTTTATAGTTTCATGAGAATTACGTTTTTAAAATATGAGTATAGTTGATCATAAAAAATAATAACAAAATAAAATTTATTCCAATATCAACAATGTTTTGTAGAAGGGAAACATAGTAATTGATAAGATGTAATTAAAGGAAGGAAAGTGATATCGGGGAAAAGTGATCTTGACTTTATGTTTGAAATTTAAGAATTCACAAATTTAAAAACGTTTATAAGATAAAAATGCAGTTTTTGTTAAAAACATAAAAAAATGCTTTTAAAATTCAATAAAGATGATATTTCTAAAATAAAAAAACCTAGGTTTTTGTTGAACATATGAATAATTTTTTTTTAGAATTCAATAAATATGACGTTTCTAAAATAAAAAACATTGTTTTTGTTAAAAGCATTAAAAATATATATTTTTTATAATTTAACAAAAACAATATTTTAAAAATAGAAAATGCAGTTTTTATTGAAAAAATAACATTTCTAAAATAAAAATGTAGTCTTTGTTGAAAAGAAGAAAAAAAATATTTTTTAAAATTCAATAAAGATAGCGTTTTTAAGATAAAAAACAGTTTTTGTTGAAAACATAAAAAAAAATATTATCGAGATTTCAATAAAGATGATGTTTTTAAGATAAAAATGTAGTTTTATTGAAAAGATAACTTTTCTAAGATAAAAAAAAATGTAATCTTTGTTAAAAATATGAAAAAAAATAAAAAGTAAAATATTTTTACTTAATATTATTACATATAAAATCTAAAATACATTTACTTAATATTATTATACATAAAATTTGTTCCAAGGGCTTGACCCCGAGAAAACCCCAGAAAGAAGGTTTATTATCCCCTTCCAACCTTTACGTCGACTTTACCGTGAAGGTCGATTTGTGCATATATATATATATATATATTTTTGCATAAGGTTAATCAACATTATAATAGTAATTAAAATTGTAGGATTATATTTATTGAAAATATAAAAAATTATTTTTCAAAATATTTATTTTCAATGAAAATAATGTGTTATTTATATGTCATGTGTTATTTATGTATTAGTATTATAAATATTATGTGTTATTCACATGTTATCAAAGATAATATAGTAAAAGATTTTATTTGATAATCTTACATTCTTGTGAACAAAATAAAAAAATATTACATTCTCTATATCAATAAAAATCCAAGAATCATACATTCCCCTTCAATATCGTGTGCTATTTAGATCACTTTTTCTCTCAAAATTTAAGAATTTACAAAACAAATGTCCCTAAAAGTATACCAAAAATTCATCCAAAAAGTGGAAAGATGAAGGCCAGCTACCAATAAACATTCTGAACAACAAATTTTTTTCATTCAATCAATGAGAAAAGAATATGGGCATTTTACTACTAAAAATCTTATTGATACAAAAATAATAATCTTATTAAAAATAATAATCAAGATTGTACTATTAAAATGAAAAAAAAATTTCCTTCTCAACTCATATAAATTAAAAAAATTACTTGAAAAACAAAGTGACAGCAACTACAAAAATTAATCTCTCCCATTGCGCAACTCCCTAAAAAAGTTCATTTGTGTTAATGATAAATTAAAAAAAGGAAATAGTGCACAACCAATTGGAGCACAAAAGAGAATAAAGCAAAAGTGCCCCATCAACAAAGGAAAAAGGGTAAAATTCATGTTGATAAATGGTAGTTTATGCATGGTTATATTCCAACAATATCACCAATTTAATTGAAGTAAAAGTTGGTATATAACATGAATACATACGTGGGCATAAGAGACAACAGATTATCATTATAATGTAATCTCTATTTTTATAATATATTAATATCATAAATAATTTTTAAATTACAATAAAATATTTAATATAATATTTAAATTTTTTTAAAAAATTTAATATGATATTTGAATTATAATTATATTAATTAATATGATATTCACTTTTAAATTAAAATAGATTTAGATTTAATTCTCAAAATAAAATACCTTGTATAGATGAAATCCAAGTTACACGCACGTCAAAAAAATAAAATAAATAAAATTTTATTTAATTAATTATAACTTTATAAAAATTCAAAACTTGAAAAAAAAAGTTCTACTCCTCTCAAAATCTCTATAGGTACAATCTTTGTTTTACTCTAATAATGTTTATCAAAATCATTTTTATATAATATATAATTTTTGTGATGAATAAATTATTTAAAGTTTTTTGAATGATTTACCTTTTTTTCAAGAAGAAACCATAATATATTATACAACTATAATTTTTAATTTAGAACAAAATCCTAAGTTTACAGAGATGTCACAGGAACGGAAGAACACAAGCCAAGGACTCCTCAAGTATGAACATATATTATCCGCTACAAAACATGAGAAGAGCCGTAGCAACCAAAACAACATTTAAATGGCCTTGACTTTTTACACCTGTTTATGTTCTATTGATTGTCAATTTTATTGCATTCGGCAAGTTGTAAAAAAATAAATTGTTTGGGTTTGGTTTGGTAGTCCATTATCAAGTGCTTGGTTTTTAATTATCAGCTGGTGTTGTAATTAAGTCTTATATGAGCTTTGGGTCATGTCATGAGATCATTATTTTTAAAGGAAACGGATAAATAGTATAACACGGTAGTACACAATCAATTAAATTTATTTAAATTTAATAATTTTAAATATGATATGATAATATAATTTAAAAATAATATAATAAAATAATTTTAAATATAAATTTAATAAAAATTAAAGATTTATTTTATATTTAATATATTAATATAATTATAATATAATATATATTTTTTATATTTTATACATATTTAATATAAAATAAATAAAAACAAATATGCAATGGGCTAACTTTTACTGCATCAACATAATATTAATCAATTATTCTAGGTTTTGTTCATTCAAAGTTTCTATCCAACAAAATAAAAAAGGTTTTTACAAAACAAATCTTTAACTAAAATATCGCATTAAATCTTTGCTAACAGTTAACCTATTTGTGCTTAAAAAAACTGAATCTTTCTGTTTCATTAAAAAATATTGGAAGCGACATTTTTGTATTTAAATTTATCAAAAATGATTACGATTAAAGATAATAGACGACTTTAGTTCATTGATGAACTAATTGATTATGATTAAAAAAAAATCGCCCCCACCACTCCACTAAGTCACACCTATTTCCACGTTAAGTCTTCCTCCAACGCTGGTATCTCCACCACGCGCCGCCCTCCTCTAAAATCCTAATCAATAACCAATCTTATTGGGCCCCACACTATGACTCGCTCTTACTAGTTACAAGTAGTAAAGAAAGGGGCAGCAGCTTTCGTAATACCATACGTTAAACCCTACCACCATGCAAGCCATATTTCTATCATCACGCGCCACCGTACTCCCCACCACAAAACCGCTCAACGTTCCTCCAAACTGCCGCCGATGTCTTTGCATAACCGCGCAATCCCAAGCAACCGTTACAGCCGACCCTCCCTCTCCCCCCACAATAAAGCTCAACAAATACAGCTCAAGAATAACGGAGCCAAAGTCACAAGGCGGGTCCCAGGCGATGCTCTACGGCGTCGGATTATCGGAAAACGACATGTCGAAACCCCAAGTGGGAATATCGTCCGTATGGTACGAGGGGAACACGTGCAACATGCATTTATTGAATTTGTCGGAGGAAGTGAAACGGGGCGTTGAGGAGGCTGGGATGGTTGCGTTTAGATTCAATACAGTCGGGGTTAGCGACGCGATTTCGATGGGGACGACAGGGATGTCTTATAGCTTGCAGTCAAGGGATTTGATTGCTGATAGTATTGAAACGGTTATGAGTGCTCAGTGGTATGATGGGAACATCTCCATTCCTGGTTGTGATAAAAATGTAAGCTTTTTACTTCAAACTTGCTTTTTTTTTTTTCTCTCTCTCTCTCTCTCTTTTTAATAACAAATATATAAGCTTTTTGATTCATACTTTAGTTTTTTTTTCCTTGTGTTTTTGTTTTTTCTTGCTTTTAATAGTGAAAGGAAAAAAAAGAGTGCTTTGATCACATGCTTATTGCTTTTAATTGTGAGAAAGAGAAGAAAATAAAAAAAAAGGATGTAAGCTGCATTTCTCTCAAGAGTGTTATCCATTGAAAATGGGAAAACCCAATTAAAGTGACCAATTTGGTTTGATTTTTATTCATAAAATTAAATCAAACTAAGATTTTTAGCCATTATATTTCTTTGTAGGATTAATTAATTCATAATTCATTGAAGTCACATGATATTTGAATTGAGCTTAAGATTGAATTGAACTAATATGAATTTTTAGTTGAGCCTTTGTTTAGAAAGCCTAAGGGGATGATGGGGAGCTCTAACTGAATTGCAATGTTTTGTTTCGTTTAAACTTTTCTATTTGGTGTCAAAATCTCCTTTAAATCAAAATAACAGCAATTTTTCAACTTATCTTCAGGCTGCTGGAAAAATTTGATGGTTGAAATTTTGGATATAAGTTTTATCTTTTGCTTGATTTTTATATGTCTTCCTAGTCATTTTGCCATGAGCTGTGATTCAATTTTGGACCTTGGAGAATCATAGAAGTAGTTTTTGTGTTAATGCAGTTGTGTTTCAAGAAAATTCAACAATCACAAATTATAGTGTGAAACAGGTTGTCTTTTAGAATTGTGCAATTATCTCAATCTAATGCTAGCTAGTTCTCTAGATGCCAGGTACGATTATTGCAATGGGGAGGCTCAATCGGCCAAGTCTTATGGTTTATGGTGGAACTATCAAGGTTTGCTGCTTTGCGTTGTTCAGTATAAGTGCTATAAGTTGACTACTCTTGTTCTTTCGCTGCAAATGGCTCATTTAGGCTCAGTATTTTTTTTAATTTTGCTTTTATAACATTCTATGGTTATTTTTTCTTTGACAAATCACTGCTACTTTTTAAAATTCTTAAATCAATACACATTTCACCCTAGCATGCTAGATAAGGCCATAAGGATCAGTTTCAAAGAGGAAAGCACTTATTCTTATGAATGCTGTATTCTTGTCTAAAATTGCAGTATACATTATATGTGCATGACTTTTTTAATCAATATCATCCCCACCAAAAGACAAATGGCTAAATCAGCTAGGTGTATTATAAAATGTAGGTATACTGGCAATTTGATAATACAACAACAAGAACTAACTAATTTGATAATATCATATCTAATTTGTATAATAATTTGATAATATCATACCTAAACCTATTTGAAAGAATTTGAGGCATCAAACATTGTAAGTTCTAACCCTGAAATAAATTATTTCATCATACAGTAGTATGTCGGATGAGATTCATTGCGATCTGTGGCCCTACTTCTCCTTTTTATTGTTTCTTATATATCATATATTTATTAAAATGCAATAAGTGTAGTTAATTAAAATTCAGATAGTGTTGCCCTACTGCCAGTTTAAATGGTTATAGGTTGTCAACTTTAATGATGCATTGATTTATTGATTTATTTATTTTTAAACCTGTTCTTTTGCAGCCTGGTCATTTTCAAGGAAATACATACGATATAGCATCTGCCTTCCAGGTAAGCTTAGTGTTACATGATATTTGAATGTTGTTATGGTAGTTTATTACTTCTCACTATGTCTTCATATTAGTTGGTTGTTTTCCTTAGTTTTGGTATTTATGCCCCCAATTTTTAGACTTTTGGTGTATGCTAATTCTTTGATTTTAGTATATTTAATTGAAAATTCATGTGACAATTACAAGAAAATTTCCCAAATGGGCATTGGTAAATAATGAGGATACCGTGAGTTTTTGTGAAACTACACTTAGATAAATACATGCAATATTTTCCATGATCTATGGTTATTTTGGAAAGTATATGGGCAATGAGTTATGACTAAAATATAAAGGTTTACAATCTTAAAATTCAAATAAAAATATATAAAGTTAAACCTCCATGTTAAGAAAGAGGAGTTTTTGTCCAAGATGGATCCAGTAGCAACACCCCAAAAATTGAAAAAAAAAATTTGAAGGAAGAATTTTCTTTGGAGCCCCCAAAAATTTTCCTTGGATACCCTTTTTGTCAATAAAATTGATAAATCCATCATCTGTTTTAGATATATTATAAGTAGATACCTCCGAAAAAAAATCCTAAATCCGGCACTGGTTGCTGTCCTGGGCACTGTGTCTATTTAAAATCAAGAACCTCATGGTGGTTTGTATAGACATGCAAATTTAACTGCCTACCTTCTAAATTTGGTTTACCCTCTTTGGCGTTTGTCTTTTGCATAAATCTCTTCCCATGCGGAGTTTTTGGAATTTATACTCTTTCTATCCAAAAAGAGAGAAGTTTTGGATTTTTTGGTAACGAGCAATGTGATATCTTTCAATTGCTAGCTCTCTAAAATTCTGCTTGAGAAGTGAAGTCAGAGAATATTTTAGGTAGACTAGATTGTGAATTCAGTTTGTTGATCGATGCTGCCGGCACACAAAATTTGGGTGCTTGTTGTTTTGGTTTTAACCTCTCCCTGACTTGAACTTTTGCTACATTTGAGGGGCTAAGTTTGCTTTGCTTTTCACTAATGTTCTTTTTTCCTTCTTTACATGACCTTTGAGGATATAAATAAGTACCAAATGACCATTTGAAGCGTGTCAAGATCATGCAATTTCATTAGAATATCTACCATTTACCAATAAGTAAATATTAACTTCTATGATATGATTTTATGGAAAATACCAACACATTTTGCCAAATTATGTGACCTTGTAACTATTTTTTGGTTTGCTTTTGGTTGGCCTTGCAGTGCTATGGAGAGTATGTAACTGGATCAATAAGTGATGAGCAGAGAAAGAATGTTGTTCGTAACGCATGCCCTGGAGCAGGGGCCTGTGGGGGAATGTATACTGCAAATACCATGGCTTCGGCAATTGAAGCTATGGGAATGTCTCTTCCTTACAGGTAGAGTTATGCTTTCCCAGGGTTATTTGGATTCAGAATTTGGCATTTCTGTCATTTGTCTTATCTTGTTTTCTTTTTCCCTGACAAGCTCTTCAATACCTTCTGAAGATCCATTAAAGTTGGACGAATGCCGTTTGGCTGGAAAGTATTTGCTAGAATTGTTGAAAATGGATTTAAAACCACGAGATATTATCACCCACAAATCTTTACATAATGCAATGGTTATTGTCATGGCACTAGGTGGGTCAACCAATGCTGTATTACATTTAATTGCCATCGCAAGGTGAGAATTTGAGCCAAATATTCCTTGTATATCAAAATTATTGAAAATTTCTGCCGATGACTCAGAAAGATTCATGGCAGGTCTGTTGGTCTAGAGTTGACTCTTGATGATTTCCAGAAGGTTAGTGATGAGGTTCCATTTCTGGCTGATCTGAAGCCCAGTGGCAAATATGTCATGGAGGATGTGCATAAGGTAGAAATTAACTGAATTTATTGTACCATCATGCTTTTTCTTTCAAGTTATACTTTGCCTCTATGGCTTATGAAGGATGACATTACCAGCTTTCTCCATACATGAATAACTCGTAATTCTATTTTCAACTTATGGGAAAAAAACATGGTGTCTGGACAGATTGGTGGAACGCCTGCTGTTATTCGTTATCTTTTGGAGCTTGATTATCTAGATGGGGATTGCATGACTGGTATGTAAATTTTGATTTTATTAACATTTCTTTGTTTATTGCAATTTTGGATCTTAATTTTTCAATATTCTTAATATTCGATAAAATGATATTTCCTTTCCAGTTACTGGGAAGACATTGGCAGAAAATGCACAAAGTTACCCTCATTTACCTGAGGGACAGGTTGGCTCTGGTGTTTTTCTCCCCCAAAGAAGACTTTGTTTCTTCTAAATATTAAAAATTTGAGTTGGCATGAATGCGAGATTCTAGTATGATCAATCTTAAATTGCTTTTCCAGGATATTTTAAGACCAGTGTCAAATCCCATCAAGAAAACTGGGCATATCCAAATATTAAGAGGGAATCTTGCACCAGAGGGTTCTGTAGCAAAAATTACTGGGAAAGAAGGACTATATTTCTTTGGTGCCTTTTTTTACTCCTTTCTTTCTATTTTAAGTTTGTGCTGCTAGATTCTTTTAATAGTTAAAATCTAGTCTGCCTCCATTGATAATGATTGCAAGAATTGTTCTTTAGGCCCTGCACTTGTCTTTGAGGGAGAGGAAGTTATGCTAGCTGCTATCTCAGAAAATCCCATGAGTTTTAAGGTATGATTGTCAAGCAGCTGCATTTCACCTACAATTCTTTTTACTATAATCCTATAATTGTCCAATCACAATAATGAATTATGTAGGAGTCCACCACTTATAAGTGTGGGCTCCATACAACATTTTGATAAACCTCACAAATTCTAAATTGCGATTGGTTTATTGTAGTGCAATGATTGTAGGTAATATGATCCCAAAGCAACATTCTATGTTTTTATAATTAGCTAGTGATGTTGAGGCCTCATGTACTGAGTTTTGAATTAGCAACCGACTATGAGAAGTTGTTTTACCTGCGTTTTGTTTCAGATACATAACCTGTTTCATTTTACTTGCTGAATGCTGCGAGCTTTTACTGTTAGTAGCAGGATTTTCCCTGCTTTTTGGAATAAAAGTTATTTAAAAAAACACTGAGCCCTGATTCCATTTTTTTTTATTAATTTAATAGTCTTGAAGTGGCAAGGCCGCGGGTTTTTTACTGCACATATCTCTACATATCTATTTGTGATCATTGATTTCCCATATATTTTTCAACTTTAACAGTACTATTGCAGAGTCATCTTATGTTTTTTGAGTAAAAATATATTTTGATTGCCTTTTAAGAGATTGGGCCTTCCCTTTTCCTATTACATCCTTCAACTGCTATGTTCTCCATTGATGCTTACTCATTATCTGCATAATTTGATACATATAATATTTTACCAAATCGTTTCTTATGATGTTCTTTTGGATGAATATTGTTGAGTACATTTGAATCAAGAATTTGAGTTTGAATATGCATTCTTTACATATCCATTTGCATTTGCTAAAATCTGAATGTTGCCTTTGCTCGTATATTTCCAGGGAAAAGTAGTAATTATTAGAGGTGAGGGACCCAAGGGTGGCCCAGGTATGCCTGAAATGTTGACACCAACAAGTGCAATAACGGGCGCAGGTCTTGGGAAGGTATTTGTGATATTAACTCCAAGTGTTTTCAATGGCGGATTTAAAACTTTTTTGGAGGTTGTCCACTTATAATATATATGAAAAACAATTTACAAATTTACCAATTTTATCGACGGAAAGGGTGTCTAGGGGAAAATTTTGGTGGTGTCCAAGGAAAATTTTTTCTTAAAATTTTATTGTTTTTCAATCTTTGAGGGTGTCTACCTATACATGTGGATCTGCCTCTGAGTAGTTTGCCACCAGTGGTCCATCAATTTTGTTAATATATCCATAAAGATTTTATTCTATACTTTTGCAAAAAAAAAAAAAAAATGCAAGATCTCAATCTTGTTATTACTGGAAGCAGAATAAGTTTCTTGCCTTGGTGTTTGAAGAGTCCTAAAACTTTCCTATACCTTTTGGTGCTTTCATTTTACCATCTCTGCAGTTTCTTTTCAACTTGAATTATATCTTTCTAACTGCTGATGTAAATATTGTTCCCTTCAAAGTGTATTTGATTTGATTGTTGTGAGTGAATAGTGCAGGATGTTGCGTTGCTCACTGACGGTAGATTTTCTGGAGCTTCACATGGATTCGTTGTAGGCCACATATGCCCAGAAGCACAGGTGCATTGTTTTCTAATTTCACAGGTTGCAAGATAATTTGCCTTCAATGAAAGACTAAAACTTTGCATTTTAGTCCTTATGATCTTTTTAATGTTTTTTTCTTTCTTAGATATAAAGATATGCTTTATCCTGCATCTTGGACAAAATTGAAGTTCTGAAAATTTTAGAATAAATGACAGATGAACAAATTTCCATTCACATAAGAGATAAAGTATGTTCAAATTAGATACCGATATAGTAATTATTAATCGGACTCCTATGCCTTTGATTATATTATTCATCTTTATTTACAGTTTAGGGTTGATGTCACGAATGATCTCTGAATTATAATAAAATATTTAATATGATACTTGAATTTTAAAAGTCTTTAATGTGGTACCTGAACAATGAATATGTTAATTAATGTGGTACTCATCCTTAACATCGTTAGTTTCAAATAATGACATATGGTTGACAAATAGCTCTCTAAGTATCACATTAATTAACAAATTTATAGTTTAAATATCATATTAGAGATATTTATAGTTTAAGTACCACATTGATTTTGAATATTTTCATTATAATTCAAAGCTCATCCATGACATCAACCCATATGCTTATAATAATATTTTAACCTCCAAAAAAGTTTATATCATATAAAATTGCTCCCTTCCCTTGACACAAATAGATGGTCAATGTTGGGTTCGTTTTTATAGGAGGGTGGCCCCATCGGTCTTATTCAAAACGGGGACCTCATCAGCGTTGATATTCAAAAGAGGGCCATAAATGTTGAGTTAACAGATGATGAACTAAATGATCGGAGAAAGAAGTGGACTCCACCTCCTTATAAGGCTAACAAAGGAGTTTTGCTTAAGGTGGGGATGATAATCTGCATTGGAACTATGTTTTGCCATATTAATGATAGATCTCTAAATGAACATCTCTTTTTCATTTTCAGTACATCAAGAACGTGCAACCAGCTTCGAAGGGGTGTGTAACCGATGAATAGGCAATCGCCGAAAGGACAAGCCCAGATTGTGATGCATGAGGTGTTTTGCAGCTCAATCCCCGTATCCATCCTGCTCTTCAACTACGATTAGCTCATATCAGGTGTCGGTTTTCATTTTCTTTCCACCAGGTGCTTTTGATTTGTTGTTTGTTTTGCTAAGTCTTAAAAGAAATGTTTAAGTGATCTGCAATGATAAATTTTTGTATCATTAAGCAATTGGTATGAAAACCACCTCAATTGACAATGATGATCCTTTCAATGTTAGTTGGAGAACCTGTTTACTGTCTCTATTTTCTTTTCCTCAATCTGAATCTCCATTTTCCCTTCCTTAAGAGGTTTCCATGGGGATAGGTGGCCTGCTTGATGTATTGAATTTGATGCAACCGAGCAATTGGTTGGTTAAAAGATGATAGGGGTGGGTACTTAACTATGTATCTTCTGTTAAAACCATTAATTTTCCATTAAAATTTCTTTAGTATTTATATATATTTATTATATTCAATTTATTGTCTGACGATCATGTGTAAAGTTTATTATGAATTCAGGTAATACATATTGTAATTATTTTTGCTTTTACTTAATACTTATTGTCACTTGCAATGTAGGTAAATATTTTTATTTTATTTTAAATAATTATGCTATATATTGATCATAGTATTTCGTGTTATACAAATAACTGAAATTAATAAATATATTATATTCCAAAAAATTAACATAATACATATTAATCAAAGTTTATATTAATATGTAAAATTTCTCTCATGCGTAAAAATATAATGGCATCCAGTCAGTGAGATTTTAGTACCTATAATTCTTATCTTTATCATTAAGCTGTGATTTTTTATGCAATGGAATTCAATGTTAATGTAAAATTAGAATTCTAAAGTTAAAAAAATTTAGTATAAACTTTAACTCTCTTTTTTATTTATCAAATAAAATTATTTAATGAAACTTTTTCAATGGAATTAGAATTTTTATTTATAAATCAAATAAATCTCATTAATATTTATAATAAAATAATATTTTTGAAACGATAAATAAAATGAGCAAAGATTTAATTTTCTTCAATAAATTTTTTTAACATATGTATTTATATATATATATATTATACTTTTATATATTAAAACTTTTTGCTCTATTTAAAAATGCTTAGATAATATATATATATATATATATATGTCAAAATTTAAAAGAGTAACTCTTCAAAACACAATCGATTCATGCTACTTTGTTGGAATAAATATAAAAAGTAAACAACAATTCAAGAAATATATAAAATAAATAAATAAAAATTATACAGAAGGAAAAAGTTAGGAAAGAATAATATCTATTGTAGCATCACCATAAAATTTACAAAAAAAAGAAAAAAAGAAAAAATAGTGGAGTAAAATCCTCACCATCTACCATTGCAACAAATCTATACATAGGTTTATTTAAAAAATTCTATGCATGAATTAAATAAGAGAGTTCAAAAATCACAAATAAAAAGTAAATAATTATAAAATGAGTACATCAATTACAAAAATCATAAATAATTATTAGTACAAAGAATACAAAATCAAACACATTTTATTATTTTCAACTAAATTTGAATTATATTCTTTTTTTTTTTCCTTCCAAACTTTATTTTAAAATAATTAATTAATACAATATAAAAATATTAAAATTAATATACTAACATTTTTTAATTTTTCATGTCCTCAACCATTTTAGTTAGGTTCAATAGTTAGTAAAATATGAAAAAATTTCAAATGGAATTGTTTTATATATATATATATATTTTTTTTTTTTCAATAGTTAGTAAAATAACATTTTTATTATAATGTTTTGTTTCTTTTTATCTCCTAACTATAAAAAAATTCGTCTCCTATTATTCCACTTAAATTTAATGATTAGTAGAATATGAACAATATTTTAATTTAAATTGAATATGAAAAGATTTAAATTAATAACATAATATCTTTTGGTTTTTTTTTTTACTATTTTAATTAAATTCAATGATTAGGATAATATGAAAAGTTTATATATATATATATTAGATTTCAAATATTTTATTTTTAGATGATTAATTAATATATAACTTTTCATATTCTATAATTTAAATACTAATTTATTAAAAATTTATTTAATACTAGTAAATATCAAAATTGATAGGGCTAAATAATCATTTGATCTACTTTTGTAGCTTTTGGTTTTTGGACCAATTTAGAATAACAAATTTTTTAAATAAAAAAAGATAAAAATAAAAATAACAACGGAAGAACAATGGAGAGCAAGGGAAAAAGTGACAGGAAAGAAAGAGAGAAAGGTGTGGGAGGGGTAAGGTGGAAGGTCGATGCCTACGACAATCGGTTGAATGGATCAGATTAATATTGATCTATCTTGACCAATTAGATCGATATTATTTTTGCTGAAATAAGCCGAATTGTCATTAATTTAGTTGATTGAAGACAGGTCACTGTCGATCCAGTAACGGATATAAATGATGTAATGTACACCTAAAAAATAAAAAAAAAGAAAGTTAAAGAAAAAATTTCTCTTCAATGCTCTTAAATTTTTGTTTTGGCCACTTCTATAATTTCAAAAATTAAAAATATTTAAAAACTTTCTTAATATCTGAAATATTATTTTAAATAATTTTTAATCTATAAAATTAATAAATTTATGGATGTTATTTTATATGTTTTATAAATAAATATTTAAAAAAAAATTTTTGAACCCCACCATTATAAATTATTTTTTTATTTTTTTCAAGTTAAAAAAAAAAAAAGTGACTTGACACTTTTGTTACAAATCAACGTGATAAAAGTAGTATAATTTATGGGCAAATATATGTTTAACCATTTTTTGATATATACTAATATTTGTTGTCTCATGTGTAATGTGTGAATTTTTTTATTTATTTTAAATAATAATTTATATAAATATATAATTATATAAAAATAAATGAAATTTGTATATTAATATGTAAAGTTTGTCCTATTTGAAAAATATATCATATTAACATAAAATTTATTGGTTTTAACATTAATATAAAATTAAATTATGAAAATAAAGAAATTGAAATTTAATACAACTTTAACTCTTTTTATTAATCAAATAAATTTATTTAATAAAATATATTTATTTTGATTAATTATAAGTAAAATTTAAAATTGGCTTCCATTTTTATACTTATGGTATTTCAATAAGTTATATATTTTATTAAAAATATTTTATTTCATTTTATTTTATAATTTCCAAAAAATTAATGAAAGAAAATATATAATTAATTAAATTAAACTAAATTAAAAATAATTAATAATATATTTAAAATAGTTATTTATTTTTATAAAAAATGATATAATGCATGAGAATTATATTCATCCTTGACTTTATTTTTATTAGGTATAATTTTTGACAAACTAAATTTCGAGAGCTTGAATTTTTTACTGTCTCGGCATTACTTTTCTAGCGGAGAATCAAATAAAGCTTTTAAATTAAAAAAAAAAAAAAAAAGAAATTGGAGCAGTTAGCCAAGCTGCAACCAACTTAAGCCAATGCTCGGCCTGATAACTAAACCAGGGCTATTAGTTTCTAACTAGTCCAGCAACGGGTGGAGCCCAAATTATACAAAGCCTAGATCGGACCCCAACCGGGTTATCCAAATTGCCGACCCTGGAAAATTGAAGAGAAACAGAAACAAATTGTTAAGAGAAGAGACAGAGATGGCATTGCCTTCTTAGGGATTTGAATGAGTCAACTTCTTCTGGAATTTACGTCGCTTTCGATCCCAATCATCATCAAAAGTGGAAAAATCAAAATCTGGTAGCGACTTTTTTAATATATATTTTTATTTTTATTTTTAATTGTCAAAATTCTTGATTTTTTCTTTTTTTTTTTCCCTTTTCTGATCGTCTATTAATTTATTTTATTTCTTGACTATGTAACTTTTTTAAAAAAATTCACTCTAATACTGTCAAATAATTTGCTTTTGGGTTTTAATTTTGGTATGATTATTTTATCTGTATCTATGTAAATTCCTTTTTGTTTTATTAATATCTGGTGCTTCAAAGGAATTAAATTTAATAATATTAGAATTAGTATTTGGTGGAAATTAAACTAATATGTTCAATTTTAGGGGTTTATTTTACTTTTATTTATAATCATGCCAGTATTTGAATAGTTATTGCCTGGATATAATGAATGAGAAATTTTTATTTGCCAGGGTTTTATACATAGTGATAATAATTTTGCTACATACACATAAAAATTGTCTATTTTCAATGTTAAATTATTCATTGTGATATTTTTCTAGCAAGTTTGATTTCTTATAATTTTTTTTTCATTTTTGTATTCATTGTATAACGGCATCGCAATTTGGTTCCATCTTTGCTTGGTATGTGGATGTTTAGTGTGCTCAAAGTTATATTGAATATGACCCAGTTTTTGTAACTTGAAGTTATAAAAAAGGGTGAGTTTTGCTTCTATAAGTAAAAATCGTTGGTCAGCAGTTACTTTTGATTGTTTATTGTTGTTGCATTAATTGTCAACAGGAGCAATTTTGATGTAATACTTTCTCTATCCACTTTTGTTTTGCTTGTGGACTAAATAACATTTTTAAAAAGCCTAAAGAGTAATGTCGGAAAGTGTGGTGTTGATTTTTTTTATTTGGCGGGTTGCATTGCTCTTGAATGATCTTCATGTAAAGGTGACTTTTCCAGTGGTAGCATTTAAATTTGGACTATAATGTTGTTAAACTGCCTTTGGAAAGGAATTTTTGTATGCAATTTCATAGTTGTGTACTTGAAGCTGCACGTGAAGGTAAGGCTTGACTTGTATGTTTTATTTGATACAGAAAATGGACAACTTGGACATTGATTCAGTAGTGGACATACCTTACACTCCTGATAGGTTATCTTCACGGCGAATGAATGGAGGAGATTGTGTTGGAAAGGAAAGTAATATATCTGTAGCTGGTCATTTAGGAGGTTCTACTACTGCAGGTGAAGGATCTTTTGATAGTCTACGGGACAGAGGTAGGCTGCTAGCTGAGAATGGGCGCAACAGAAAATATTATATACACCCTCGAAAACTTTCAGACAGTGTTGATGGAAATGAGCGTTGGAAAAACACCATTGTCTTATCCCCGCTAGAGAAAGCTCATGAAAATGCTTCTGTATTTAGGAAAACAGCAATGGAGAGAAGCAGGAATTCCATTAGAGAGCAATACATGGATAAAGGAAAAGCTTGTTGCTCTAAGTTGCCTCCTATATCATCTGGATTCCAAGAAGGCCATGAGATTCTAGATTTAACTGGACAGAATATGTACAACCAAATTCCTGAAATGGCATTTCCACATGGTGGATCAAAAAATTGCTTAGCTGAAGGAAGAAAAGAAGGTGAGGTACCAAGAAATGTTGGTTCTTATCTATGTAACTCTTCAAACAATTCTGCAACGTCCAGAAATAACTGCAAGGGAAAGGAAAAAATAGAGGACATTGGATTTAAAAGTGTAGGTTCAGTTATGAATCATGGAAAAGGGGTGGGTCTCTCTCTTGGTTCCCCACTTAGAATGGAAACACAATTGTCTGCAGCTCACCATTCTGTTGTCTCACCAAGAGCAGTTGGGCAAAAAAGATTGGTTCGAAATGGCTGCAAATCCCCCCAGAATATAGCTATCAGAGCTAAACAATTAAATGAACAATCCCAAAACAGCTTTAAAGCTGAACAAAATTTTGGCAATGTGGTTAGCAATGGTCGTTGTACGATAGATATTAGTGAGATAATTGCTGAAGATAATAATTATGGTAAAGGAAAAGGAGTTGGCCATCCCCACACATCTAAGGGGCATGATATCAAGTTTATTAGTTTATCTGGCAGGTAACTTTTAAGCAGTGTTCTTCTTTAACTAGATTTCTTGGCCTATTGTCTATTTGATGCTTTCTTTCTATTGTTTATTGGTTTCATTTGTTGTATTAAAATGTTTGCCAAAGAGATGGGTACAATCTCTGCCAGAAGCTTTGGAATAGCATGTGATCAAATGACAATGTAGCATTTTTTATTTTAAAATTCAGAATATGTACAATTGATTTCAAGAGAATCTTGGTTGATTTATTTTGTTTATCCTTAATTCTTACTAGAAGGATCCTTATGATTAAAGCAAGTGTTTTCCTGCTGTAGTCCTGTGAGTAATAATGTAGAAGCTAGTGGTGGTATTAATGATTCAAATAGGGAGGCATGCTTTGAAGAAAAAGGTGGTTGGAGAAGCACATGCAACCATTCAAAGAATGTAGATCATGCATCTGGACATCATTTCAGCAGATTTAATAATGTTGGATGCCAAGTGAGTCAACAAAATGAAAATAGAGTTATGAAAGGAGATAATGCTAGTGGAGGAAACAACAGGACTGTACGTGATTGTCCAGAAAATGAAGATGCAACTGAAACGGATACTGTGATCTTCTCAAAATTCATCCAAATAAGTGAACCTTCTAATGCAAAAAGAATGCTGCCTAAAAGGCAAAAGAAACATGTATTAACCTCAAGAAATGGTGGTGAAAGCTCTAGGGTCATTCCAAATGACTCAGACATTGTGTTTCTTGGTTCATCTAGGGGATCATCTAGTTCAAGGTCATCTAGAATTCATATTGGGCAATATCTGAATGTTTTGGATCTTGATAAAATGAGAGGGACAAGTGCCAATTATGTTGACTGTGTGAATGATGACGACTCGGAGGCTAGGGCAAGGCAAGTTGAAGCGGATGAAATGTTGGCCCGTGAACTCCAACAACAATTATATCATGAGGTCCCAATATTTGGTGATGGCAAGGTTGATTCTGTTATTATTTGATGCTTTTCTCCCTTCAATAACGGTGACTTGTTTATTCACATGCGTTAGCTTTAAATGTTTGTGAACATTTTAACAGATTGATGAAAACATTGCATGGGCACTTCAGCAGGAGGAAGATGCACTGTGTCCTACTTCTATTCAGACTTTCCGTGAGCCAAATCATGTAAGCTTAAAATCTTTTTTCTTTTAGTGGATGATAACCTTAGAGCCTACTTTTAGTGCATGAAATTGACTGTGCATCATGAAATCTTTTATGGTCATGAAGGTTTAGGATAGCTGCTAGATTTGTGTTTAAACTAGTGGAAACTTGCCATGCAAGAGGCAAGAGCCTCTCCTGTCAAAAGTAGAAGAGACTTGGATTTAGTAATGTTTTTCCTAGATCCCAGCAACCTTGATGTTTGTAAAGGGTTTTCTAGTTCATCATTGTTTAAGTTTTTGCTTGTTTGATTGTGATAATTATCAAAATGCTTAAGAGTTAATTTAGAATTTGATTGGTAAATGACAAGAGCTGGATTAAACTTGTTTGTTTGAGCTTGTGAGTACATTTACTATAACTATCTTGAAACTCTTTTGCCAGCTAGTTTAGTTGTCTAAGTTGGTTTTACCATGGACATGGAATCAATCCTGCCTTCATGAGGGAACTGTGGGGGGCTACCCCCATTGTCTAGCCTGGTCATTGGACCTGAAAAAGATTTGAAACTCTGTGTTATATATTTCCTTTTAGTCTTAGCACCTTTCAGAAAAATACCAAAAGGTTTTAGGGAAAAGGGCTGTGAGATCCCCCATCCTGCAAGTAGAGACAAGTTAGCTTTTATACAGCTGTACTATATCCCAAGAAATGGGACCTAGTTATGAGCTTTGTCAAGACTCTTTGATGAGATACTAGTACGTTGAAGGAATAAATAAAGCAAGCATTAGAGGAAACATGCAGCTTCATATCTTGGCCATTCAAGTAACCAATTATTGTAAACCTATTGGTATTGACCAAAATTTGTTCAGGTGTATGAGTGTGTTTTGGTGCACGCCTACTTTTATTTGGTTTGCTCATGGTTCCATTAACTGCCTGAACTTAATCCGTAAATTATGGGTTTGTCTTAATAAATAATTTGATCTTGAAGCATGGCATAAATCATTGTTTGAATGTTGAGACTCAAGTCCTTGTTGGCATCATTAAAATGCTTTTTTTTTTTTTTTTCACATTTGTAATTAATATTGTTTTCTTATCTATTCTGCTTACAACACATTGGTTGGTTCCTAAGTGGCTTTTTGTCCCTTGGTTTAATGTTTAATGTTGAAAGTTAATGTTTCCTTGATTACTGCTTACAGGTTGCTCTTCTTCTCTTTCCTCTTTATCTGTTTCTTTTTTATTCCCCAATTGAGAGGCTCTCTCTGTTTTCTGATTAAATACGGAAAGTTGTGTTTTTTCTGATCTCATAAGTGATATTGATGCTGTGTATCTTGTTGATGTAATTTCAAGAAGTTCTAAACTTCTCTGCATCAATATCCTTCTTTTTTTTTTGTGTGTATTCTATCTCTATTTTGCAGCCTTATTTAATGTTAATAAACAATTTCATTTGAAAGAAATGAAGGAAATTGCATAAAATATTATGAACCCATCCTCATGGAATTAGTACTTAGATGCTTAAACAGCTATAATTGTTATTAAAGAAGGCAGAGGTTCAACTTTATGAATACTCTCTCTTTGTTGCTGCAGGGTCAAATGACCTTAACTTTATATACTGTTTGGTTGATGCTAATCTATGCCAGATGAAAAGAAGGGATTCTATATTTCAGTTATGCTATTTGAATCGAGTGGAAGACATTTTTGTAGAATTGCATATTTATATTTTTTGGACTCTAGTATTATCATATGCTAATATTGATCAAGGTTTTTCTTGTATCCTGGTATAAAAGAAATGTATTGCTTAATGCTTTTTTGGATCATTTTTGTTTTATGCAATTAAACTGGTATTGATTCTCTCTTCAACTATATGAAATTGATAATTTTCATTTTGGATTTGTATAATTTCCTCCTTGTAATATTATTCTTTGCCTCTCATGCAGAGAGGCTCAACAAGGCATTCTCGTACTCAGCCTCCACTGCAAAATTTTCAGAATTCTTCAAATAGGAGAGGAGTACAGACTCGTTTACTTACTTCTGCTAGACGGTTGAGGAGTCGTGTTTTGAATCAACCTCGAGTGGCACCATCTAGGACAAGGAATTTTCAGTTTCCTTTGGAAATGGATTTGGATATGGTAATTTTTCCCCTTGTTGTCCTATCCTGTATTTCTTCACTTTCAACGATAACTGATTTATGGCTTTTGACACAGAGACTTTGTATATTGGAAGCCATGGAAGCTGCTATTGGAGATGGTGATGACATGGGAATGGCTAGTCACATCTTCCAAGTTCAACGTGATTTTAATGAGTAAGATTTTTCTATTATAATTACCATTAAAATTTGGTAGACAATTTATTTAGTCGTTGCTGCAAGTGTCTTGGGCTGTGAAACACAACTGCAGTTTTGAGGGTTGCCACTTTATGCAGAAATAATAGGACTGTATCCAGATTTGGCTCCAGCTATGACCAGCTCTGATAATGGCACAGTCTGGACAGGTTTTTTTTTTTTTTTTGGGTAGACATACATGCAGTTTTAAACCTACTTAATATTGTTTCCTTATGGTTTCATATAAGATGGAAAATACACAGCTTGGCTATAGTATTGGTGTAAAATAGGTTTACTAGAAACCACGGTATGAATATGAAGTAGTTGGACACCATCCCGTTTTGGTTGAATATAACTAATATAAGATGGAAATAATTGCCTATTTAGAAGGGTTCTGGATTATAAGGTTTGAATTGGCCAAAAAAGGGATTATTGAGTTTGGAAGGAGCCATGATACCACAACAACAATTAAAAGTTTCTTCCAACTATTTAGAGGTTGGAGGCATCAGTTACACTGATAGTTAACAACTCTTCTGTGACTCTGGGTTGATGTATCTAAAATTGTGGTAATTAGCAAAATCAAGAATACTTTGCAAACTGGTTAAGTAATAGCATTCCAAAAAGGTTCACAAACCTCTCTGTAAGGGGATTTAAAGTGCCCAACTTTTCCTTCTTTTCAATCTCTTTTGTCGACACTTTAACATCAGTTGGTTCAGATGTTTTATCCAAGTTTCTTTCTGATCATGGATAGACCGCCCAATTTCGGGTCCACTTGGAATTACCATATTGTAGTTTGGTTGAAGGAAATTAAGACCTTGAAATTTTGTAGAATAGCATGTCATTCTGTGTTGTTAGGAGTATCCAGGATAGGCAGATGATAACCAGTGATCTTTCTATAACTTTTAACTTTAATAATTCATCTTTTTTACTTCTGTTTATCATATTTCTATGTTGCTTAATGTTCTATTTACGATTTTCTATCCTCTCTGGATTAACTGCTGTTAGTTGAAGTTGTGTTATATCTTGTCTCCATTTTCATTTTCTTGCAGAAACGATTATGAAATGCTGTTGGCCCTGGATGATAACAATCATCAGCATGGTGGTGCATCAACTAATCAGATTAACAGTTTACCACTGTCAAAAGTACAGGTAAATGTCTGGGCCATGTGGATGAAACCATATAGATAGGTGTTTTATGTTTTGCTTTCCTCATATGTATGCGTGCAAATACAATGTCAATTGCTTATATTTGGCTCTCCAGATCTAATTTCTAATTATTTTTGTTCAATTCCTTTATCAATGCAGACTGATAATTTTGAAGAAGCTTGTGCCATATGTCTTGAAACCCCGTCCATTGGAGAAACCATTCGCCATCTTCCTTGTCTACATAAATTTCACAAGGATGTAATGTGTTCTATCTTGGCAATGCCACTTTGTTTTTCTTTTTGTGGGATTAATTTCAAGTTTCTTGTAGGGGGAAGTTAACAAGTATTTAATCTGTTTCTTCATTCCCTTTATGTGGCAGTGTATCGATCCATGGCTGAGCAGGAAATCGTCATGCCCAGTTTGCAAGTCATCTATAACTTGAATGGTAATTCCACTCCATTAGTCTTTTATTTATGAGAGGAAAAAAGTCGTAGGCAAATATTTATTAGAGATAGGTATTTTTCTTTCTAATTGACTCCTTGAAATTTTTGTTACTGAAACTAGTTGGCTTCTGGTGTTACTTCACCGGTTCACATTTTTCCTGGATTTGAATTGAATTCAGAAGAAATCGCCTCTGTTTTTTGGGTCATAATTCATAAACAGTTGTCACATAAATTTGTCATTGGATGTTATCTTTGCCTTTCCTGCAGATTCGACCGCTACACACGAAGGGAAGGGATCTGAAAGCTTGATGAAAGAAAGCAGACATGGCCTTGAAATGTTGATGGAGGATCGTAATCCTCAGTGTAACCAATGGGGAAAGGGATTAACGTCTAGAAAGTAGAAGGCAGGCATGCAACTAAGCATATGAGCCTCTTTAAGCTGCTTTTGTTCTGAATTTTTGGTGGGAAATGGTGAATTGGCTACCCTAATTATTTTTTACCATTCTTCCCCTATCAAGGCTATTGTTGCTTCCCTAAAGGTGTGTTAATATCCATTTGCAATAGAATCATTTCATGCTGCTCCCCTGCCCTCTGTTTTTCATTTAAAAAAAAAAAAAATCAGATTTCTGATAGAAGAATTTAATTATGGATAGCAAAAAATACATGTACAAACACACACATATATGATCTTTGGGGGGGGGGGGGGGGTGTAATGTTTTACTTGAGAAAAAGTAATTTGAAACATGTTATCATTAAAACTAGAGGTGACAAGATTAGGTAAAATTCGATTAGAATTTGAGAAATTATCAATATTTGAGTTTGATCTTGATTCGATTTTGAAAAATTGTTAATATTTGAATTTAAATTTAATTTGATTTTGATTTATTAATGAAAGTATAAAAAAAAAACACGAATTTGAGAATAATTTAAAATAAAGCAAAGTAATTTCAATCAATTTGGAACTTGAAAAACTTCAATTTTGTTTCAAAAAATTTCAAATTGTAATATTAGAGGTTGATCAAATATAAGGAAGCCTAAATTCAAAACGTTCACATTTAAGATTTAAATTTTAAAATGATTTGAATTTCAAATTATTTGAATCTAAAATAATTTAAATTTAAAATAATTCAAATTTTTGTTTAAATTCTAAATAGGTCAAATCAAAAAAAATTGAGTCAAATTTGAATAATCTCACAGTAATTTTTAATTAAAACAATTCTTTTTGTCATTTTCTCAAATTTATTTATTTTATATAATACCATCAATGTATTCTCATATTTTGCTAGAATCTAAAACTATTTTTCTGTACGATTTCAAAGACGTAATCTTTAATATTAGCCAATGTATTTAAGATATTATTATTCTTGAAATATGCTCCACAAAAATCAAATCTCAATTGATAAAAAAAGTAATTATTTCTTTATCAACTAGAGAAATTTCACAAGGTTTTTGCTAAGCTTGATATATTTGACAATTACAACAGGTAAAATTGATTCAAATTTGAAATACTAGCATAACATGTCCTAATCCAAATCTAATCAATTCGATTTAAAAAATTCAATAACTCGAATTTGTTCAATTTAAATTCAAACTGATTCGAATTTGAATTGATCTGAATTTAAAATAATTTAAGATCAAATAATTCACTCAAAATAACTTAAAATTGAATAACTCAAAATATTTATACAAAATTATATAAAATTAAATTGAGCATAATTTTACTTTCTAAAATATTAGTATAATTAAGAATAATAAATATAATAAAATTAATTTATAAAAATTTAATAATTTTAAATTATGTTTTCAATCTCTTTTTTTTATTATACATTTTCTTAATTATGTTTAAAAATTAAAAATTATTTCTATTATTATAATTTAAATCTATTTTTATGTTTATACATTACAAATAAAAGTCTCTCTTAAAAAAGTTAAGAACAAGTCCATAAAACTAATTATAACACATGAGATTAAAATGAAAATATCAATACCTTACTTTTTAGTAGTGAGTCTTTTTAAAATATCTATTTATTTGTTTATTTTTAATTCATTACTAATGAGTAATATGTGTGAATACGATTGTATAAAATATCAATATAAATAAATAATAATAAATTTAATAATTAATGCATGAAAAATTAAAAATAAATATTAAACATCTATCAATAAAAATCATTAATAATTTCTACTATGAACAAAGTAAAATTTATATTTAATTTAACATAATTTCATATTAGAAAATGATTTTTAATTCATTTAACTGACATTTTTAATTTTTAACATAATATAATTATATTTATTTTTTAGAAAAATTATTTTTACGATATTGAAAACCTAAATTAAAGGTATCATTGTTATCAATAGGTCATGCCAGAAGTTCACAAAAATGTAACTTCAACTAATTTAATTACAAATGATAAATTCAAATTTGATTTAAATAATTCATTCAAATGTAATATATATATTTTAAAAATTAACAAATTGAACTTGAATGACTTAAATCTAAATAACTCAAAATTGAAATGATCCGAACATAAAATAATTTGAATTTTCCTTAATCCGAATTTAATTTATCCAAATTAAAAATAATTCAAACTGATCAATTTTTTCTTAATGAAAAACAACCTAATGCAAAATAATCCAATCTACAAACAACCCAATCTAAACACAAATGGCAGAAACATAATTTTATGAAAATGTCACGATACAGCCAGATTTCTGAACCCTGTTTCAGGTTTCTGGCCAAAAAAAATCTGACTTGTCACAGATACACTGCTTTATTAAAATTTTCAGCCCAATTTAGAATAATTTAATAAGAAATCAAAGCGGCTAACAAAAGAATACGTATTATTTCTATCGGACATCCTTGGATAAAAGGTTGTTAGTTTCAACTTTCCTGGCATTGCATACCTCATCGGTACAATCACCCCTTTCAAAAACAGCTGCTGCCCCCATCCCTGTGCCTGCATTTCAGTGGTTAAATCTATGGTCAGCAACTCTGGTGAGTATACAACAGAAGCAGAGAGAGAGAGAGAGAAATAGAGGTACCTATGCACATTGAGATCACTCCAAAGCGGCAGTCTCTGCCACGCCGCTTCATTTCATGCAAAAGTGTAGCAACACAGCGAGCACCTTCAACAAGGGCACAGAAGTGTGCATATTGACAGGTGGTGAACTGGAGCCACATCCATGTCTCACCTTTTTTTTTTTTTTAACAAAAGAGGCTGTAGCCTGAGAATAGAAGAAGAGGTTTCACGTGCTGGAATTTGATCCCAGACATGCTGGAGGCGATCTTTTAAAGATGACTACTTGATGACCTAAGATTCGGGTTCTTACCTTACTTTAATTCAAATGCCAATGCATACACAATACATATATGGTATAAGGAGCCCTTCCAATTTCTTGCATTATAGTTGCAAGAGTCATTTTAGGCTTAACATACTCGGATTCACATGGAAGTGATCGTGTGAGTACAGCGCCAATAAATAATCATTTTGGGCATTGATTTACCTTCAGTACTCCAATAGATAATGCCAATTATTACAAACAGAAACAACAAAGTTTTGTAAATTTTGTTTGTGTTAGAAATACCTGTTGCCCCCAATGGATGTCCAATTGCCATTGCACCTCCATTAACGTTAATCTTTAACAGATCAAGTCCCAGCTTCTTATGGCAGTATACAAACTGAGATGCAAATGCCTGCAATAAAGGAAGAAATTAGAGACTTCAATGTAATGTAATTCTCTTTAATTTACTACGTTGAAGCTAAATGATAAACCACATTGTACCTCATTTATCTCAAAAAGATCAATATCATCAAGTTCCAGACCAGCAGCTTTAACTGCTGCAGGAATTGCCACAGCTGGACCAACACCATTGATGGCAGGATCCACACCAACTGCAGTAAAAGTCCTGCAAGATCAACAAGCACTTTCTTAAATTAATACAAAATTTTACATTTTTAATTAGTTTAAAGAATTAGAGGGCCTGGGCTGGTAAATAAAACAAATAGCTCTGAATGACCTTGTTCCCTATTAAACTGAGAGGAAGCTATACAACGAAATAAAATACAACCAGGAAAAAGAAAAAAAAATCCTAGGATACGTGGAATGCTAAATGGCTGCACACACTGTCACTTCATTTGAGACCCAGTCATGCATGCCTGACTAATGGGGCAGTTTTATACTTTGAGGTTACTAATAAAGAAATAGAAATCGAACAATGTCATACAGAAAACAGATAAAAAAAAAAGCGGGTAACAGTGAAAGTAAACAGTCGGATGCTCCTTAGAAACCACATATAGCAAAGAAATTAAAGCTTAGATTAGAACCCTCATGACAGAATAGTCAAAACAGCAAGAAATTCTAGTAGATGCTTTGAAAGCCCAGGACAACAGATGTAAAAGAGCAGAGAGTGCTGGCTTTATATAGTCTACAAGCACATCAAAAGGTTACTGCACAATTTTCATTTATAATATATATCAGAAGGATACAATACCAGGCATTACACACCTGAATACACCAAGAACTGGTAACCCTTTGTGCATGGCAACACTTCTTTTCATGAGTAGAACAGCCCCAGCACCATCACTCACTTGACTAGAATTTCCTAGGAAACAAGCAAACATACAAATCAGTAAGTTAGAACCACCAGAGAAGCATAGAATTCCAGAAAATGGTGCATTATTCACTACCAGCGGTAGTGCTCCCATCTTTCTTGAACACGGGCTTCAATTTTGCCAGATCTGACACTGAAGTCTTAGGTCGGATCCCATCATCAACAGAGATAGTGACAGGTTTCTCATCACCAGTCTTTGGGTCAACAATCTTCATACATGAAATATTACAATCCAAACATGAGGTATATTCACACAAAGCATTCTGTAAGAGTATATCAAACATAGATTGTATCTATAAGATGCAAAAAAGAAAAAAGTAGCTACCTTGGTGAGTACAGGGATTATTTCATCTTTAAATTTACCAGAAGCTGTAGCAGCTACTGCTTTCCTGTGAGATTCAACCTAACAACCAGATTTTAAGAATATATATATATATATATATATATATATATATATAGATAGATAGATAGATAGATAGATAGATAATTTGCAACACCATACTGCATGACAATCATTCAACTTACTGCAGCCTGATCCTGCTCCTGCCTCGTCACACCAAAGCGATGAGCAACATTCTCTGATGTAATACCCATAGGAAGGAGACAATTCTGAGCTTGCTCCATCTGCTTCACCTGCCAAAATCAGCAAAAGATCATGTCAGGCCTTCAAATTCCAGTATTGTTTGCCTATTGGCAGAATGATAAACAAATGCAAGCACATAAAAAGAGAGAGAGAGAGAGAGAGAGAAAGATAGAATACCCTTGGGTTAACTGATCCTTCCCAAGCCATTGGATTAGCAGTCATGGATTCCAACCCAGCCCCAATGCCTACATTACGAGTAGTTATTAATAAAAAAACAATGCAGAATTTTATAAAGAGAGATAATGAATATCATCAGAAACACAGGTTTCCTCTTACCAATGTCATAAAACCCTGCTTTTATTGCTGCTGCTACATCAGCAACTGCCTGAAGCCCAGAGGAGCATTGCCTGTTCACAGTTCTAATGGGCACAGTTTCTGAATCACCAAAAATATGCTACAATCAACCAACAAAACAATGACAAAATACAAATCCATAAAAACACACAATCAATGATATCTATGTATACCAGGGAAGCCAGCATAGAATGCAGCCATCCTACATTCACTCACTCGTTGAGATCCTGGTGCCAAGACCGTCCCAACAACAATATCCCCAACTTCACTTGGATTCAAATTCGTTTTCTCTATCAATGCCTAAACTCAACGTAACCACAACAATAAAAATAAATAAATAAATCGCTCAAAAAAAAAAAAAAGAAAAACCAAAATCGGAACAAAATAAAGAAATTAAGACAAACCCTTAAAACAGGTGCAAGTAAATCATCAGGATAAGTATCCTTGAAACCGCCTCGCTTCGATTTGCAAAGGGCAGTCCTATATGCTCTGTGAAGTTAAGAATTTCATAATTAAAACAAAAAAAATATACAAATAATCTTAATTATTTTACAAGAAAAAAATTGCAATAATTATTAATTAATCAATTCAAAAGAGTTACTTACGCTACTATAACCACATCATCTCCAAATACATTAGTTCTTTGATAAGCAGCGCTATCTCCAGCTAAACAAGCCGATGCCTGAGGAATTTTTTTTCAAATTTTTAATTCATTAGAAAAAAGAAATGGAGATATTTTGACTGAAAAATGTTAAATAATCAAAATTAAAGTCTTACAGAAAAATATTAACGCAATTCTTAAACTGGATCAATTTTTTCTCTAGATAGCGAATAAAATTACTAGAATTTGAAACCAAGATTCAAAGAAAAGAAAAAAACTTCGAGGCAAAGAATCAAAGTAATAGGATTGAGTTGAGAATAGTAAATAGAGCTTACAGAGAGGGCAGAGTTGTAATTCTGTTCGGACGAAGAAGGAGGTGAAGGATTGAGGTGTCGCAGCAAAATTTGCTGTCGATTGATCGCTTTCTCCATTGTTTCTGTTTCTATCTTAAGAAATGAAAAGATCAAATGGAGAGAGTGGGTGACGAGGTTTCTGTTTGGCGTCCAAGAAACGAAAGGAAAGGAAAGGAAAATTGGGATGGTATGTTCTTTCCTTTCCAGAAAAGTACTTGTAGGCAACTGTAGCTTAATTGAAAATAGTACCTACAGCTATCAGTAGCCTTTTCGTTTTTGTTCTTGTTTAGTTGTTAATTTCATAATGCTAATTTCGTATATAATAACCAATTAACTTTGTCTGATATTTCTATTTATCTTTAATGTTGCTAAAACTACTATTATTTTTGCTTTTATTGTTTTTTTTTTTTTTTTGGTTAGCATGTAACAGTTTAATTTTTTCTACCCCACTCGTAAATGGAAACCAGGATTCAACTTTTTTAATTGATTTACTTGGTGACTACTGTAACTACTACATGCGGTTGCTGAAGATTGTTCAGCGCAAAGTTACATTGATAGTAATGCATCCATAAAACTGCTGCGTATGGTCGCAGACGAGTTGATAAGCGCTAGTAAGTAACAAACGTTACATGGGTTGAACTCGACCTTCTCCTTGGCTTGTCATTTTGCCCATGCTAGCATTTCCCATCTTTAATAATTAATTCGGTTTATGATTTTTTCTTTCATTCAGTTTTTTGTACTTATTAATTCAACTAATTGTCTAACTTACGGTTTGGTTTCACTTTTCAATTTCAATCACTGTTAAGGCAATTGCTAATTTGTTATCTAGATCCGATGAAGGTACAATTAAAAAAGGAATTATAAATAAGTTTGCATTGATTTGATGGCATGATTAGTTTGTTTGTAGAAATAATTGCAATATTTAATTAACTCATCTTAATTATTTGTTTTAACTAGGGATATAATTAAGCGTAACAACGCTAGTTATCTAAATGGGCTAAAAAAATAGAAAGAGAATCTAATCTTTTAAGCTTTAAGAGGCGGAATTGATATTTGAAATTTATTTTCATAAGAGCTAAGATATATTATGGAAGTGATAAATATTTATCTTTAAGAGGCTATGATGCCATATGTATATGTGTATATATATATATATATGTTAATGATTAAGTATTATTAACGTGGAAGGTAATATAGCAAGGGTTTTTCATGAAGGAGATGCATACATTTTAAGGGAGAATGAAAAAATAGGTAGTCATTAAAAAAATATAATTATAGTTTATCCTTTTAACATTAATGTTAATGAGCAATTTATTTTTATTGTTGTAGATATAATGGATGAAACCATAATCTAAACAATGCAATACTAGAGATGGAACCAAAGTTGAACATGCAATTTGAATCATAAAATCAAGTTTATTGGTTTTATAACCAATATGCTAGAATGGTTGGTTTTAGTGTTTGAAAATATTTCTAGAATAAAGGTAAAATAAATGGCCATGTGGTATCTTAAAGATTTGTTTGCTACAAAAATGGTTTTGGAATATTAGATAAGTGGTACATAGAAGTTAAAAGACCTCAAAAGTAAGTAATAACAAGTTGCTTGGCATGTATGACTATTTCTCATGAGTCTAATGAAAAATATAAGGTCAATCATTTTAAAGAAAATCATAATCATGAGCTTGTATCTTCAGAAAAAAGCTCACATGTTGCTCTCACAAAAAAAAAAAAAAAAGAGACTGTTGCTTAAGCTATTGAAGCAAATATGCAAGAGGATTATGGTATTCCACAAAAATCAACCTTTGAGTTCATCAGTAGACAAATAAAAGGTTGAAAAAATGTTAGTCATCTCTATCTTGACTATAATAATTATTTGTATTTAAAATGAATAAGAGATATGAAAAAAAAAATGCTGGAAGGTTGTTGAATTTTTTTCCAAAACAATAATTAGAGAACCCTCCATTGTTTTATGCTATATAACTTGATGTGGATAGTTTGATAACTAATATTTTTTTGCCGTTGCAAGAATGATACTTAACTATGGCCATTTTAGGTATGTTGTTTGCTTCGATAATACCTATGAAACTAAAATTCTTTTTCAATCACTTGCATCATTTCTTAGACAATATCATCATAAAAAAAAGGTACTTTTTGAGGCGACACTTCTTTATGATGAGTGTACTAAATCGTTTGAATAGCACTTTGAGATATTTGTTCAAGCAATGTCTAATAAGAAACCAATAACGATTATTATAGATTAAGATTAAACAATAGCGAAAGCTATGAAAATTATATTACCTAAGACTACTAATCAATTATGCATTTAGCATATGTGAGGAAATGACAAAAGACATTTGGGGTAGTACTTTCGAACACATAATACTTTGGCTAAAGATTTTTGTATTACATTAATGATTTTTTATACAAAAACAAGTTTGTTCAAGTATTTGTTCAAGTATAATCTTCAAGAAAATACATGGTTAGCTAGAACTTTTGAGAATAGAGAGAAGTTGACGATGATATTTTAAAAGAAAACATTTGTTATTGGGAGAAAAAGTACTTAACTAAGTGAAAATTTCAATAACCAATTGAAGAAATACATGACTTAAGAGTTAAATGTTATGTAATTCCTTAATCATTTTGAAAGGTTAGTGGTTAATTTACACTATAATGAGGTAAAATCTAATTATGACATGATCCATCGTATTCCAATAATGAATTTGAATACAACAATGTTATGTCATAATGCTAGAGATGTTTACATTCCTAATGCTTTTAAAGAGTTTCAAGAAAAATTTAAAAAAGTTTTGATCTAGTTATTGAAGATTGTAATTAAAATGAATCATTCTTTAAGTACAAGATTAATGTTTTTTGAGAATATCAAAATCATTTTGTTAAATTCAACTCTTCAGATAATTTAATCTGTTGTACTTGTATGAAGTTTGAATTTTGAGAAATTTTTTATTGTCATATCTTTGAAGTGCTAAAGTCGAGAAATATCGAGTTTGTACCCAAAAATCACATTGTAAAGAGATTGATGAAAGCTATAAAGCTTGCAAGTGTAAGGCATATCAATGGAAGCACTATACAAGAAGATCCCAAGTTAGCTAAAAAGAATCGATTCAAAACATTAAGTAGAAATGTAATTAGTTGACAACATGAGCTGCTAAAATAAAGGAATGATGCACTCTTCTTAATAGAATCTTTAAAGAAGTAATGCTTAAGTTTGAAAAAATTTCATTAGGTAAAGTTGGTTGAATGGGTTCTAAAAGTTTATCGATGAGCAACTTCAATGATTTTTGTACAAAAAGTGATAGAGATGATGTTAAGAAATTTGATGTTGTGAATGATTTAAAAATTATGGATATGAAAGGATTAAAAATAAGGGCGGTAAAACTCATGGTAGTGCAGATTTAAGAGTTATCTTGAAACAAAGTCTAAAAAAAAAAAAGATCCAAGCATTCAACCTTCTAATTAAAATGATGTTTTCATTAATTAGGTTAGATTTGACTCTTACTTATAATAAGTCCAATAAGTTACATGCTTATATTGCATTCAATAGCTTATATTTTTCATATATTTTTCTCCTATGTTTATTTTAATCAATAAGACTCAAATGCAAAGTAGACTTTACCATCTTTTGCTCTGCATGATTATATATTTCCCTTGGCATGCCATTTTACTATATAGGGCAAAGCAACTTCATATAACCTACATATTCATGTAATTAGAAGGTTTAATCAAATATTATTTTCTTAAAAAATTTTGATATATATATGCTTAGGTTTAGTAAATCTACATATTATCTTTAAATTTAAATTCTTATTTCTTTTATATTATATACCTGAGTATTATCAACTGAATTTCATTATACAACCTATAAGGTTTACATTTTGAGCATAAAGAGCTTTGTTTAAACCAAATATTTTTTTTTCACTATTTCTTGTAGTAGTTCAAGTAACATTTATAAGACAATAAGAATGACATTTTGAAGCTAACATTCAATAAGTAATAGAAATGTCATCTTGAAGCTACTAAAGTTATAAAAAACTGTCACTAAAAATTGAGTTGTCAAATGTTTAGAAATAAAACAAAATATTGTCTATGAATATAGATATATCATTTTAAAGTTTTCTTTTAATGAAATTCTATGAATTCAATATATTTTTTTAGTTAAAATGTTATTGCTGATATATGTACTTGAAACTTGTCATCTTGAATTTTATTGTTATCGTTTTTGTTTTCTACCAAAATCTATTTAATCATTAAGTTATCAATTTAACCTAAGGTACCAATTTTATTGACAAAAATTATGGTGACCATGATAGAATTTGAAATGTGACATGTAACAAACAAAGACATCATAAGCATACAAATGTAACAAACAATAGTCTAATTTTGTATGATTGCACGATCCTTAAAGAGATCACCAATATGTGGCCCATTATAGTTAGAAAATTGGTTAATTTATGCCTAATTAGATAAACAAATTAAGAATTAGAATATGTGAAGAATAAGATAATAAAGAAACAACAAACATAATTAAGTCTATATAATCATTTTCAAGGAAATGCTTTCTTGTCTTTTGAATTCTTTCTACAAATTATAAAATTTAGTTTTCTAACAAAAACCATTTCTTTGTTATTTTACAAAAGTATTAAACATTTAAGTTAAAAAATAATGTACACAAATTTCAGTAGACTTAAGTAACAAATCAAATAAAATTCCTTTTGATTGAGATAAGACTTAAGAATCATGCTCTTTCCAAAAGAAAATTCAATGTTTCCTAGATGTAAATAGAAGCTAAAGTGGGATCAAAGTGCTTGCACAAAACAAGTAAAAGTCACCATTGAAACTTTTCCTTTTATGAGGTACATTATCTTTATTCCTAAATCTTCAGCAAAAGGATTTTTAATTTTTTATTAAATTTATTAAAATCTCAAAATCCTGCATAAAAGATTCAATAAGTAAAAACACGCTACTTTAAATTTACCTCGAGTCCATTACAAGTAAAATGCATTCCAATAGCCAAAAAGTCATATGGATATGTAGCAATCATGCTTTTCTTTTCCTTATTACCTTTCTCTTCAACATTATATTTTATGAATGCTTGATCATCAGGTTCAAGTGTTGGTTTAGTTTTGTAGCATATTAAGAATCAAGCAGGTCATCAGTGGAAGAAAATAAGTGTTGTAGACTTAAATCCTACATAAAAAAGAATTGAATATGTTTTTGTTGAAATTTTTTAAAAATGACTTTTGAGTTGATATGGCACATTGTATAGCTATCTTCGTACTAATAATCGAGCATTGTAGCAACACATTTTCACGGATATATCATTCTTGTTAGCCATGTTTTAATAATAATTTGTGATATAATTGTAATTAGCCTAAACTAATTGGAAGTGTATAGCTATTTGATAACTTATAAATTATCAATGAGTTAGAATTATTAGCATTGTATGTAATGAATATTAATAAATAGCTTTATTATAGCATAGACTCCAAGAATTTATGATATATTGAAAGCAAAATTGTAAGTTTGACTTTTGTAGATTCTGTCATTATTATTTGGTTTGAACTAACCAGCAACATAGCTATCATCATTTTTAATGTCAAATTCTTTAACTACATCAATTCCAAATCCATGAGCAATTTTTCCTATTGGTGAATCTAAGCTAATTAGTTGAATCAACCTCTACTAAGTAATTCATGCATGCAAGGCAAATTGGAGAAAGATGAAACACTAATAAATACACGTTAAAAGGCTTAAAAATGTATGCTCATAAGATAGTAGATCTTACATTTGAAACCAAAGAGATTACCCTTTATTGGTATAATTTTTCTGTATCGATACTATTTATTATTGGACAAGTGTGATAGTCTCTTTTCTAAAAGCATTTACAAATAAAACAAAATAAAAAGGTAGTAAGAATTATTGCTTCTAATACTTTAAATAGTTGTCATTCGAGAAATCATATACCTTTGAACTTAGGAGCATGCTTAAATGGATCATATCCTAAACCATTTACTTAGAAATTAAAAATTAAACAAGAAAATTGAATGTTTCCCACTGTGACAATTTATTGAACATATTAAAGACAATGGAGGTGCAAGAATGCCCAGTTTATAAATAAAGTTCACTTTGAAAAATTGTCAATTGAACCAAAGAACCAAGAATTTCAATAATATGGTTGATGAGGTGAGTATTTTTTAAGAGGCAAACTTGATAAAAAAAAAGCTTTAATCATAATAAAAAATTAATTTTTGAAAATGTTTTACTGCTTTTGTCTTCAATTGTTTTAGTTATAAAACGATTTTGATATGAAGGATTATGAGTTTTGAGGATGAGGGAAAACTGAAGATACAAATTTTGTGGACAAACAAAAAATTTCATTTGAGAAAATTACCAAAGAGATGAACTATTTTTTGTTGTTAACGTTAGTCTCTAAGAGTGACATGGATTTTATGTCCTCATGTTAATATTTCTTTGATCCAAATCAATAAATTGTAGGATTGTAAAATCATTAGCAAACAATAAAAAAGATGTTTGGAAGTTTGTTCATTGTTATTTTATACCTTTTCAACACTTGTCAACAATTTTTTTTCTTTTGTTATCCAATGGCATTGTCTTTCAATTAAACAAATAAAAAGAAGGAAAAAAAGTGTGGGGGATTGGAGATAGTAGAAAATAAGAGAGAAATAGAGGAATGAAGAGAGAAGAAAAAAAAAGAAAGGCAAGAAGGGAAAAAAAGATGTCTTGTGCAAATATAATCAAACTGAGGTCATATTTCAGTCGTGCCTAGCACATGTTTCATATAGTGAATGACATTAATAATTTTTTTCCTTGAAAAAATATATATTTTTAAAAAATAGCCTAGCTCTAACCCATTTGTGACCACTATTTTTTTTTATTTTCAAAATTGAATTGAAATTAGATAATCAAAATGGAGTTGAATTGCTATAATTTCTTTATACCAAAATAGTTTATGGTCTTCATAATATTGCAATTTTTTGTTTATATAAATTAGTATCAAAATCACTTTCTAGTGATAGTAGGCTTATATACCATTTAGCTCTATACAAAATAGGCTAGATATGAATTAACATATGGTGATCACTTTATTGCCATCTCTTAAACAATGAACACCGTATGACCTTTAGTAAGGGAAATTGATTTGATAGTTCCCAAAATGAGATTAATATTCATTTGATCTTTTGTTTCTTTACTTTTTTTCTTTAATATATATTTTTTAAAAAACTAAGGTCCTCTTATCCGATTACTTTTATTCATTAACAATTCTCAAATATGCGAGATGACTACTTAAAATTTAAAATTTTAATCATGATTTTTTTATTGTATTAATATTTAAGAAAAGTCCATATGACATTAATATATATATAATGCGAATTAAAAGAAAAGAAAGATCATGATTAATAAATTTTAGGTATGGATTGTTTTGGATTTTTTGTGATATCATTATAAATATTGATATTCTGATTTTGTTTTTTTTTTTGAAA
Source organism: Durio zibethinus (assembly GCF_047325235.1). Lineage (NCBI taxonomy): Eukaryota > Viridiplantae > Streptophyta > Magnoliopsida > Malvales > Malvaceae > Durio > Durio zibethinus. Next base: position 15,565,390 of record NC_143165.1, read on the forward strand.
ATGTGTTATTATTTGTATGTATGGATTTGTAATTTTTTAGATATTTTGAAGATTTGTTAATGAAAATAAAAATGAACTTTTCTTTATGAAAATGAAATTTGAATCTTAGTTTCATGAAATTTTTTTGTTTTTTTTTTATAAATTATATCATTTCTGTTTGAAATTAATAATGTATGTTTGTTAAATTTTGACTAATTAAAATAATTGTATCATATTATATTTAAAATGTTTATGATTATTTGAAAGAAATTGTAGACTATTGTAGATTAAAAATGAGAAGGGAATTAAATGATGATAATAGAGCAATCTTCCTTAGCTTTTTTGTAAATTTTTACTTTTAATTTTTAATTGTTGTTTTTAAAATAAATATTTGTTATGTAATTGCAATGATTTTATAGAGTTGATTTAGGCATATATTTGTTTTGATATAAAATTTGATGTGTAAATTAAAGATTTGATAAAAATTTCAAGTTTGGGACACTGTTGGTGAACTACTAAAATTGGTAGTAAAAAGTTCAAATAAGGGATTTCATCAAATATATTTCCTTTCTTATTACTTTATTTTAATTAATAATTTTGGTAGTTGTTTCTCACATTAAGGGAAGTTACAAACATTGGATTATAGGCAAAACCAATTACATTTTCTAAAAATCATGTAATGTACTAGTTTTTTGACACTATTTATACTTTTAAAAGATCATCTTCTTATATTATTGTTATAAAGTGTCATAATAGTGATTTTCAAGCAACCTTTGTTTTGAAAGAATCAACAAGAGGTAAGACAATTAAACTAATTACAATAAAGTTTTGCTAGAACATTATGGTTTGAATCCAAATTAGTGTATATTTAAGCAAAAGTGGTTTTTTTCCTTTTTGTTTAATTTGATTATTGAATAATTGAATAATTGTTTTAAAGATTTAATTTGAATTGATTTTTATAGATTAAATGTCGAGATCCATACTAAACTTGCGGGGTATTATCCACTTTGACTTGAAAGTCTCACAGTTTTGTCTCACAAACGGCGCCTCATAAGTTTAAGTTTAAGTCTCTACTTATATATCATAATAGATCTTTAAAATCTTTCTATGTGAGATTGGAGTGTCACAAACTCCCTTCGTTAAAGCTTGATGTCTTCGTTAAAACTTGATGTTCCTGTCAAGCTCAACACAGAGCACATACAGGTTATAAGATCATACCAGACGTTAAAATTCTAGAGGTAGCTTCATCGTGTAGTACTTAGGTCTTGCAAAATTCTAAAGGTGACTCTCATGATGTAACATTTAGCTTCCGTCTGATTGATAACCTGGCTCTAATACCATTTATGGAGACTCGCACCCATCCTGTGAGATATTATCTGTTTGATTTAAAGGTCTCATAGTTTTATTCCACAAAAGGCGCTTCAAAAATTTGGATTTAAGTATTTATTTATATATTATAGCAGATCTTTAAAATTTCTCGATGTGAGATTGGAGTGTCACATTAAAAGGAAAGAAAATGTAAAGAAAAAAAAACAAAAAGGTTATGGTAGAGGAATATGCCTCTAAAACCTCTCAAATGTTGCTTTAAGTATGATGGTTTTGTTTTGATTATGTTTTGATTTTGATTTATAACTAATGTGAGAACCCGGCTCTACCTAGATTCTTTTAAGTTTTTTTTTTTTTTGGTTTGTAGCACAAAATTTTTGAAGAGATAATAAAAAAATTGGTTGTTGCTTTATGTAAAAACATTAAAAGATATAATTTGTATTTTGTTGTATTATACAAAGTAGAAACGAAATAAGACTATAATGAAATAAAGTTGAATTCAATTATAGATAAAATGGAGAAAGCAATGCAAATGTAGCTAAAAAACAAAAGTAAGAGCCAAATAAAAAGTTCATGCACGTGAGGTTTATAACCTAAACAAATGTAACTATAATTGAATTTAAAAACCCAAAAAACCAAAAATAACAATAAAAAATACAAAAAAAAGCAAACAATGAATCATCAGAAATGACATAAACATTTTAAATCTCTCTTTTTTTTCTCTTATTTTTTACAAAAAGTAAAAAATGAACTTAATAATTTTGATAGACCGAACCAAATCAAGCTTTCATATGGTTATAAATTGTCTCAACATGCATGATTTCATTCTCTCTCTAGCTACTATTTTTTTTATTTTTTTACTTTTTTTTACATGTCTTATTCCTTACTTTCTTTTAAGCTTGTTAACATTTTTTTATTGACTTGCCACACAACCCTTGATATCATCTATGAATACCGAATTTCATACCATGCAAATGTTTGAACTAATTTAAATACTTTTAAATGAAAAGTTGGCTTTAAAGTATAAACCTACCAAAAATTTGAGAAGCTGCTAATGCCCTATCTTTCTTTTTTACGGCCTTTAGTCTCACTTTTTGGTTGATTCTTCTATAGTATCCGTTGCTTTATATTCATTGAGTTCCATACTTGAATTAAAAATCTTTGGAAAGAATTCTCAATATGCATAAGGAATCTATTTATATTTAGGAAAAATTGTTGTTTCCAGGTCAAGTGACTGCATTCTTAGAATTGATAGAAAGATTCTATATAGTTAGAGTCAAGAGCTCATATCTGTTATGATGTGAGATCGATATTGTGCAATCTCTGATTGCTTGTTATTCCTTTTATTGTAGGACACTCTTTTGTACATACCCAGACTTATCTATCAACTACCTAAAATTTATGTAGTTTTTAAAGTAAACAATGTAAACAATGATGAAAAAAGTTTCAAAAAATGTTGTACGGACATTTAAGTCTTACCGTGACGTTCAAAAAATATTATCAAGGAGCAGGTCGAATAGTCGAAGAAAGGATCTGCTTTAGTTTTTGAAATCTTCAATGTATTCATAAGGTGGTCGATTCTGTTTGCCCTTATATTCTTTGTGAAGCATTTTCAATCATTTATTTTGTAGAGGGGGGACTGTTTATGTTGTGAGAAAGGTTTGATCAAACAGAGAATGAATTAAAAAAAAATGGAAACAAACATCCAAACAATATACATGAATCACATAATAACTAAAATTTATTCCAATAGCAAATAAACTTACCATCTCAACATCATATGCAACTTAAAAGCAAGTAAAACATCCAAGAAAAACCAAAATGTGGTTCGGCTAGGTAGGGGGAGATTAGGCCGAATCTTCAATGGCTTTCAATGGTGGATTGTGTTTTGTTTTTACTTGTTTTCTAGCTTTAATCTAACTATTGATTAATTGGATGAAGTTTAATTCAAGCTTTTGACCAAGAAAGTGAACTATAAACTTTTAAGAAAAACAAGAAGAAAAATGTATGAAATAATATGAAATGCTATGAAAAATGTAATTAAGATGCAAGAAAATAGAAGATGGAAATTGAGAAAATATATGTTTAAGTAAACAAAGGAATTTTTTTTTCCTTTTTTCTTCGTTTTTTCACGAAAATTTTCTTGTTTTTCTTTTCTTCTCCTATTTTAGGAGTTATTCTCAACCTTCCTATGTAGAAAATTGTTCCTCTTTGTTGAGAAGATGATAGGAAAATATTTTCACAAAATTAAATCTAGGCCTTTGGATAAAAAATCATCTAATGGCTCAAATTTCTTTCTTTTTTTTGTTTCAAGGAACAAACTTTAGTTATTGGATCAAGATTACCAATGTGATCCAATGGTTCAAGATATACACTGCAAAAGTTAGATTTTTATAGTCATTAAAACTAAATAAAAAAAAAAACCATTTTGCCCTAAATACAAAGGATTTAGTTTTTAAGCCATTTTCTTGGACATCAATGTTCTCGTGTTCTTTTTTGAGATTTTAAAGTATAAAAAATTATAAAATAATATGGAATTAAGATATGAAAGTTTTCGTGAAAATTCGACCTCGAAAAGGTCAAATTATGAAATTACTCTTAAGTGGTATATTGGTAATTTTATAAGTGATATTTTGGTAATTTTATACCTTCTAAGGTATTGCAGTGATTTTGAATGCTCCAAAAATCATCAAATATTTTAAAAACATGATCTAAAAGGTTTCACGAAAAATAGACCTTGAAAAGGTCAAATTACAAAAATATCCTTAAAAAGGTATTTTGGTGATTTCACACCTTTTCAAGGTACAATAAAGGTTTTCAATATCTCAAAAATCATCAAATAATATTAAATCATGATCTATAACTTTTCAAAAAGTTTTAACCTTGGAAAAATGAAATTATGAAAATACCCCTAAGGAATTTTTATAATTTTACACCTCTCAAAATGTGATATGAGTTTTTAATGCATCAAAAATTCTTAAAAAAAAGTCAATTATGGTTTGGAGATTTTCATAAAAATTCAATTCGAGAAGGTTAAATTATCAAAATATCCTTTACAAAAATACCTTAAAGAGTATTTTGGTACTTTTACCCTTATCCAAGTACAATCAAGGTTTTTAGTGTTTTAGAATCACAATTTTCAATCTTAATTCACATTGGTTCCAATTTGATTGTGAATTTTCAAAGTTAACCCAAATTTCATCTTTTTTGACCATTGTTAATTGATTTGGACCAAGTTCAACTAAATTTGATCAAGCTTGATTAAATTTAACTAGATTTGATCTTAGGTATTTAAGTCAAATTGGTCTTAAATTTAATTTTAAAAACTTATCAAAATCAAATAAATGTTGGATTTGAATTGGGATGACTTTTAAGTATTTCACAAATGGTCAAGATTTGGTCTAGAGAAAATTAGGTGTCTACAATGATCTCCTAAAATATAATAGTTAACTGGCAAAAAATAATTAATGTTGGTTTATTTAATAAGTTTAAAAGCTTATTCTATAAATTTTCGTTTAATTTGATAATTATGATGTTGAACTGTTCTACTTTGTTTAATAAAAAAAACAATTATTTGACATGAAAGAGTAAGAGGAACAAAGCCTATAGATGGGATATCCATGAACACTCCCAAACATAAAAAGATGAGAAAATTTGAAGAAAAATATTTTTGAACATGTCTAAAATTTTTTCTTAGACATTAGTTCATTGACAAAATTAGTAAATATAATTTTTCAATGAACACCGTAAATGCAAAAACAATAAAACTACTAATATAGCACGCCTATGGATTTGTAAGCATAAAACAAAATCAAATTTAAAAAACACAAACTATTACTTTAAGAGTCAAAATTTTTAGTTAAATAAAATAGTTTAACACAAATAATATCTTATTTTAATTTTTGTTTATAAATTTTTTATGTATATTATAAATAAAAATCTCAATCCGTCACGGATGAGAATTTTTGTATATCTTACTGTTTGAGAAAAGCTAGTTTTGTTGAATATTTTGATAGTTTGGCCACATTTATTATGATGACAAGTAAGACATTATTTGGTAAATAATTTTTTTAATGGTTAATCAAAATAAAAGGTAAGTATAACATGAAGGAGGTACTTTGTTAACAAAATCTCAAGTGGCTTTTAGGAATATATTCTCCCTTCAAAAGATTGCAAAGTCAATTTGGCATAATATATTTCATGTCTTTATTTGGTTCTCATTCCTTTAACACAACATAACTTCATTTGATCGACTAAGAATATTTGATCATCATAACTTGAATATAACTTAACTTCATTTGGTTGTTTAAGAATATATCATTCTTTTTGAGTTTACTAAAATGTCCTTCAATACTATAGTAATAAATGAACTTATATATTCTATAAATACAATTCTTTATGACACTACACATTGAAATTAAAATGAAGCAAATTGAAAACAACATATAATTAACAAATTATTTATAGCACTATTGAAAGGTATTTATGCTTAAATTGTTTATCTATTTATTGAATTATTAATTTTAATCAATATTAAAATATTTAAAAATAAAATTAAAGTTGCTAATATTCTCAAAGCAAATTTAAATTCCAATATATAATAAAATATCCATTTTAAGAATGAGAAAATATATTGTAGCGGTTGGGATTTGTAAAACTAAGAAGAAAACTTTTAAGTTTGGGGTATGTGGAAATTAAGTTTTATTTATTTATTATATTTTTTTCATTCAATTATTACAAGGACATTATGGACCAAAGAAAATTTTGAGTAAGGGATAAAAGGAAGAAAATTCACATTTTTCTAAGAATAAAATATAACCAAATATGGGAATAGATGTGGGTTTCCAATCAAATTTTTGACAATTTGGAATCAAACATTATCAACATGCAACATATCAAATAAACCAAATCCCAACAAACTCAAAAATATCTTCAACATTCAAAGTAGTAATCAAAGATTTTGTGAACCAAACGTCTTTGAAATGTAAGTGTGATATCTATTTCGAGTAGTATATATTTTATTGTGTGAAATTAATTTCTTTAGATGCTAAAATTTTAGTATCTACAACATGTAGGCTATAATTTCAGTAAATTATAGCCATGTAAAAATTTAAGTTTTTAATGTTTAGCATTTAGTTTTTATATACCAGATTTCTTATTAGTCTTTGGAAGTTTAAACTCTTTTTCATAATAACCATTACATCTATCAAATAATCATGACTTAGGATTGATTGAAAGCTAACATAATCATTAATTAATTAATTATTATGTGATTGGTTACTAAACATAGTTGTAAATATTGGATTTCTAAATTCTTGTAGTGCATCAAGAAATCAACGTGTGATATTATGGCAAATCAAGTAAGTGGCTTATTGAATCTTTGATTGTTTTATAAATGTATAAGTATATAATGTTAAAATAAGTCAAATATGATTTTGTTTATTTTTATATGAAATTTTGTTTTCGTATGAATTATTTTATATTTTATAAATATAAAATTGATTTGAAAGCTATGAATTGATGATTTATTATATTTTGAATCTGTCTTGAAATGATACTTGGAGAATAATGTACGAACTAAAAATAATTTTGAGAAATGCTCTTTATCATGGTTTTGGAATTTGATATGTGAATTGAAATGAAATGAAATTGTTATTGAATCTAAATATATATAGTTTAAACCTTGCCATTAGGGATGGATACAATGGTATTACAAGTTAGAATTGTTTTTAGCCTTTATGAGATAAATTTATGAATTTAGATGTTGCCACTAGGTGACAATTGTTGTATCCATTAAATCTAAATCTTGTTGCCCTATCATTGGAGATGAATACAATGGTATTACAAGCTAGTATTGTATTTAACCTTTTCAAAGTTAATATTATGAATTTGGACCTTGCGACTACGATGGTAGTGGTCATCACCTAATGATGATTGTTACATCCTAGACTTGAGTCAAGGCCATGACAATAAGTTTAGTAAATAAAAAACCCATATAATGAAAAGGAAAAATAAAAATTGAAAATTCCAAATAAAATGAAGAAAATTTTTTTTTGAGATACTATTATGATTTAGGAATAACAAAGTTTGGAAAAAAATAAAAGACAACTTAACTTTACATGGTACAAGTTAATAAATAAATGATTTTTTCTCATGTAAGCATCTACTCAAGTTGGTGTTAAGATGTCATGAATCTAGTAAGGAAAAACAATAATAGAAGATAAATTTCATTGTCATTATGAATTTATTCTACTTTCATTTTACCATTCTTTGTTTGACACCTTTCTTTAACAATATGCATTTTAAAGTTTAATAATTCCTCTTTCCTTAAGAACTTCTTGTGCTCATAACCTTTCATTTAATGACCTATTTGGTGGTTTCACCATACAAGGCTTCTTTCAAGGGAAAGCATGTACAAATGACAAATTTATTATTTTCAAAGCCTACCCCAAGCTTTTTTTTTTTTAGATGGCTTTCTCAGATAGACATGTGTGTTTCTTGATCAATCTATTTTTTTTCCTTTTGATCCACAGCCTAAGATCTCTATCTGAGGATCAATAATCTCTTTTGCTTCTTGGCTTGGTCTTGGTCTCTCAAGCAAAGAAGATAGATCCAATACACTCATATCCATAACTATTATAAGAAAATGATTGGCATTAATTCAAATTTTTGTTTTGATTGGCTTTTGAAAATTTAAGACTTTTTGTTTAATTTATCCTACAAAAAATTTTTAAATAAAATACAAATATTTGTGTCTTGTTTTCATGAATCAAGAAATCTACAGTACCTTTTTCCTTTTAGCTCTTTAGGTGTAACAACTTGTGACCAATTTAATTTTTTTTACTATAACAAGTGATCAAAAACCTTTGTGCTCTTGGAAACTTTAAGCATATACAATCCTTCATTTTTATATGGGTGTTTTCTTACTAACTAATTTACCTAGTGAATGATTTTACTAAGTTTCAATGTATCAATGGCTTGTCCCCTATACTTAGGGATGACAGATCACCTCACAATCTTATTGGATCAATTTTTAAAATACAATTAAGATGCCTTAACCTAAGACAATTGCCTATTATGCTTAACATATATAATGTTATATTAGGTTTACAACTTTACCTATATTTACATCTTTTGTTCTTTTTCTCTTTCTTTTTTCTCTTTCACTTAGTCTTAAGTGTCTAAAATTTTTTTTCTCATTTTGCATCTACTCTCTCACTCTTTCTCACTCTTTAGATCCCTACCCAAGCGAACCTTGAAAAACCATTTTTCTTTTCACTTTTCTAAATACTATACTATCAATCTTCATCACTAATCTTAAGATGTGAAGAGACTTGATTAGTTTTAAAAATCATTGATTCGTATTAAAACTTTAATTCTTTTTTGTTAATGATTCTGATGATCCACATTGTAGTTTCATGGCTTTGTTTTGTTAAAAAATATTACTGATTTTTACATTTACAAAGCTTTGATTCTTTACTTGTTTGCATTTTTATCCCATGTTTGGTTATTGTTTTTAGAAAGGTTAAACATAAAAAATAGCTTTTCTATTATATTTTTTTTGTCAGTTTGGTACTTAAAGAAATAAAATTTATAATTAGGTATCTGAACTTTCATTTCATCGTATTCGTTGATACTTCTAATTTGACTAAACTTTCATTCCATCATACTTATTGATTCTTTGGATTTGATTAGATTGAAATTCTTTGAGCAAAGTTTTGATTAGACAAAAACTCTTAGGGTGGAGTTTTGTTTGGATAAGGTAAATGGTATGCTTAGAGTTATGGAGGCAAGGTTTTAGGCTTGATATAAAAAAGATAAGTGAAATAAAAGTGGTGGAGTGCTTGGTGTGTAAATTGTTCGACCAATGAGCGTGCTGATCGACTAGAGGCAAAAACTAGGTTTTTAAAGATTTTAGCAAATCACTAGCAGGGGTTCAAGATAGGATAAAAGTTTTAGTTGAGGTTTTAGGTTACTTTGATCATTATGGATGGTTGAGGGAGGTTTTTTGCAAGATGAACATATGAAAGATAAGGAGATTTTTTTAAGATTTTAGAAAGGGTTTTAAGGGAAATCTTGGGGAATCTTAGAATTAAGTTTCTTAGAGAAGGAAAAAAGAAGTGTTTAAGGTGTATTAAATGAAAAATTGGATGAGGTTATTTATAGTGAAGGGTTGACTTTTGGAGATGAGGATTGGTTTTTATTAGATAAAATAAATAATTCTAGAGATTAATTAGAGATTAATTATCAAATGAAAAATCACATTTATCAACCAAATTATCTTTATGTGTGATTTATTTCAAATATTTATCTCTTAGAAATTTAATTAGTAGCTAGTAATATTGTTTTGGGAAAATAAATTCTGAAAACAAAAAGGTTTGTCATAAAAATTGGTTAAAAGTAAGGTAGGCCAAATAGACACTTATGATTGTTGTTTGACACTCTAATTCTAGTATCGCAAACCTAAATTCATATGGCTATAACTTTTTCATCCAATGTCAAAATTGAGTTAGTTTTATATTATTGAAAAGCTTAGAGTCTAGATTCTAATAAAACTAATTTTACTTAAAAGTTTTTAATAGTTTACAAAATATGCCAAAAATACTAAAAGTATATCAGATTTTAGGATATGCTTTGTATTTTGATCATATCTTAATTAATACTAATCACATTTAAGCTTATTATATATATATATATATATATATAGGAATTGAACTTTTTTTCCAACAATATGAAGTTTTTCCAATTATTCCAAGTGTTTAAAAAGTTATGAGGTTCAAAATTAGAAATAAAAAATTGAAGTAAAAGTTTTCCAAAATGGTTCAAAATCAGTTTTAATGCATAAGTACTACATCAATTTGATTCAGGTTTCCCAAACTTTTTGAAACCTATTCTGTTAAGGTACAAAATTTCAAGCATATATTCTTTCTGAACCACTCATCAATTTTTGCATGCTTCATATTATACCTAAAAACATATTTTTTAGGCATTTGACCTTAAACTCATGTAAGTGAAATCAAATTATGATAATTCACATATAAAGTAATCTGGTGTCACAAGTCAAATAACTATTTACACAACTTATAAATAAGAATATTTTCATAAACACTTGAGTTAAATACCAAATTGAGTTCTCAAATGATCAAGTTTAGTGAACTTACATCTAACAAACACCTATATGTTAATCCCTAAGTATTCTTATACTTTAACTTATGATATTGGTTACTTATTCCCAAAATAAGAAGGCTTAACATGTACAAATCTTTGAGCATTATTGATATTTTGTCTCAACAATACAATGATTAGGTACAGTTTAGGTGTATGATTTTGATGCATGAAGATCTCATAATTACAATCCTTTATAGTTCTCTTGTGAGGCCATTGAGTTTCATGAGTTTCATCTAATCAGTACTTAATAACTTTTTATTTTTATATTAATTGAAAAAAAAACCTTTAATCACCAAAACATAGTGATATAAGTGTAACTATGATAATGTTTTTTTGACCAACCAATGGATTTTATAAACATATATTAACAAAACTCACCTTTGATATTTGATTATAGCTTAAAAGCATAATAAAATAAAATAAAATACATTACAAATGAACATATAACAATTCGAAAAAATATCGTACCCCACAAACCTTTAAAATATTAATATTTTGATATCATCATAAATCACAAAATATTATAAAAATATTCTAACATCATAATAAATCACAAATTATTAAACAAAATTCAACATAAATAATAGAAAATAAAAATATTTGTAGTCAAAAACTTCTTCATCGCTTGAAATTTTGCTAGCCAATAAAATTATATATGAAAAATGAATTATTGATCTAATGATTCATTTTATATATCAACATTCAAAAAATATTAAAAACACATATTCTTAACATCAATAACATTTTCATCATTTTCAATTGAGAAAAAACATACTTTTGTTTCATTTGGGTAGATAGCTACAAAAAAACAACATAAAAGATATGTATTTATTTTAAAAAATGCAAGAAAAATATTTGTATGCAAAATATAACAAAAACTAACAAAGAAGTGATATTACATTATATCTCATTCACTAACCAATTTTAAGCATATATTAACACTTTCAAGATTGTAGGATGAAATCTATTATGACAAGGATTCACTAATTTTCCATTTGTATTAAATGCAAATTCGAAAGTTACAATAGGTATTGAAATGGCAAGATCTCTCGGCATCCTTATAAAAGGGGAATACTTGATTCCATTTATCTTTCACTAAGCCAATATGTCAAAATCCATATTCCTTAGCAACACATTATCTTTTAAGTAATAATTTATCCCAATTTTTAAATACATGTCATTATCAATGCTACTTTTTAATCAAAACTATCCAAAAAAATCTTAATTGCTAGTGTTCAATGTAGTTTTTATTTCATAAGTAGCATAATCATTTTTAACCTTGTACTATTCAAGTAATCATAATATATCCTTTTAATCTTTATAACAGGTTCCATGCATTCAAGGTCTTTGAAATAATATTCCAACAAGTTTGTTTTATAATTTGGATCTAAAATAGTAATAATCCCCATGATACCATAAATGACAAACCAATATTTTTTAAATTTAATAAGCATGTCTTGACCCATAAAATGATCATTTCATTAAGAGATGTGAGCCATTTTATCAATGAAACTTTCATTTCATAAATGTTTAGGAAATAATTTTTTGTTTTAGGGTAATTTGTTTCATAATACATTTCAGTCACAATGTAAAAACACCATAAACTTCTTACCAATCTCTTGTGCTAACTTCCATTACTCTTTAGTTGAAAAATATATGTATGATGACTCATGAAAATTTAATGATATAATATATCTTTGAAACATAAAGAAATAGTAAGCATCAAATATGTTAAGTGTCAACAATTTTTACAATGAAACATTAATTTTTTAATATTTATCATTTATGCGACATTATCAAACTTTTGCTTTCTTTTAGAAGATGATCTCTAAAATGCAATACTTTCATAAATGTTATCAATATTAGGTGAAATAATATCATAATCAAATGAGAAGTTAAAGCTATGAATCCCTTTTCATTATTAGAAGCGATCCAAGTTTCAATTGTTAAAGCAATCCTACCTTTATTAGATTCCTACAAGCTTAATGTCTTTGTTTTTTCATAGTCATGTATTTTCATTATACCATTCTTTATAGTAGTATGTGATAGAATATTGAACAAAAATTAAAGACTTACTAAAAACTTGTAAAACCTATGATGCTCCATCATGATCAATGGGTATTCATGTAAAATAATCATTCTAGCAAGATCATTCTTAAACTTCTTTTAGTCAAAACAAGAACCCTTTATAGATCAATCTCTCTTATTTTGCTCTTAAAAAAAGATTTGTTACTTTGTGTCTTTATCAAATTATCTAAGATAACTTTTGAAATGGTCATGCAAGTGTTTCATCTAATTTTTACTAAAATTCAAAAACTGTATCTCACAAAATTTACAAATTGCCTTATTTATTTCATTTGTCTCTGACTCCTTAAATCATTATAAATAAAAAATGTTAACTTCACTTATTGGTACATTCTTTCATCAAAGTAAAAAGGCTATTAACAAGAGTTTTTTAATTTACTATTAGAGATTGAATGGAATCAAACAACGATTTAGTGTTTGGTGTGTAAAATTTATAAAACAATGGATTTTAAAATTTTAATAGTTCAATTTATAACTACTAATGATAAGAAATAAGAGTGTTAGATGTAATTTTGTAATATTTCAAATTAGACTTATAACTCAAAATAAAAAAGCATATTTACATACTTTAAACAAAGAAAACAGTATGCAAACATTATGAAAAAGGTCCATCATTTATTATAGAAGATTGAGTGAAACCAAATGGTGATTCAATGTTTGATGCAGAATTTATAAGAGAATCCATTTTAAAGAATTCACTAGTTCATCCTACAACTATAAGTGATAAGAATTAAGAGTGTTAGATGTAACTTTATAGTACTTTAAACTTGACTTATAACTCAAAATAAAGAAATATCTTTGCAGTACTTGAAACAAAATAGTCACTATGCAAGCATAGTTAAGAAGTTTATATATATATATATAGACACAATTGTGATTATACTTTTACATTGTTAAAAAATCAACAACAATATACAAATTATCCAAACAATAGAAAATTATAGCATACCATCTAACATGGATTCATCATTTCACTCTATCATACCCATTTTAAATATTAAAGAATCAAGCTAAATTCCCTAAATAAAACTTAAAACATTTAAAAATTATTAATTAGCTCAGAAAAACAACAATTGAATCCTCAACTTAAAGAATAAAAACACCTCTATGGTTTAAATTAAATGTCTTTCAAAGATAAAAAATAAGGAATATTAACCAATCTATAAAAAACCTTTAATAATTTTAAAAGTAAGAAAGATAGCAAAAGAAATGGAGAATTCTACTTTTGACGTTTAAACTCCATTACTTTTAAATATTTGTAAAAAAATAAATTTGTTTGCAACCAAAAAAATTAGGGTTTTAATCAAAACTTGCATATGTTTAAGCCTTTAGTATTGGTTTTACAAGAAAGATTGGGAGTAAAATGAATATGGGGTTTTGACTATAAATTATAATTCAAATAGCAAAAAGTAGAGAATTGGACAAAAATCTTACTTTCAAATGTGATCTTTTTTTAAATTTCAGTAAGCAAAGAAATTTAAATGCTAGATTGAGATTAAATGAAAAGCTATAACAATTTTCTTGGCAAAATAGGTGGAAACTTGCGTAAAAATAAAAAGATAATTCAAAAATGAAAGAAATACAAATCTTAGGAGACATAAAAAATCTGAAATTATCTTTAAGTCAGCAAAAACATAACAAATCAAAGTAAATAATAGTGATGATTGCAGAATTTGAATTGAGTGGAAATTATAAAACCAAGCTTAAAATTTGATCAATTGAAAGAGAGAGAAATAAATTTAAAAGACTAAAGTTTAGAGGAAAGAGTGATGAAAAGCGATAATCTTGTTAGGCAAAGCGATGTAAAAGTATCTCTAAATCATTTTCACTGTCACTCACTTTTTATAATAAAAGCAATTAGGGTTTTTTTGACATTAGTTATGTATTGGGTGATTGAACCTAACCTAGATGTACTCGCATCTGATTACTTGTTTAGGATAATCGAGTAAAAAATAACCTTAATTCTCATACCAATTTGGATCATAAAATATGTTACCCATTGGATACAGGTGAAATTATCATTTTTAATTGCACCATACATGTCAAACAAAGATATTGGTTTTTATTCTACCACATTAGAATTTGTTAGGCATGCTAATTATATTTTGATCTAAAATAACAAAATATGACCTAAGTCACCTCTAACCTTGAAATAAAATGGTTAATAGAAACCTGACTAAAAGGTACCTTAGATTGGATTGGACTACTAGTACAGAATCGAGAGGATTAATTGATTATAAACCCCCTTAATAATGCACTCACTAAAAATTAACTAAAAATTAATAAGCTTGCAACCTTGAGGATATAGTTTCACCACCCAAAAAATGTAAAATAAGATAACCACATCATAAGGATTCAAAAATCACCATCCTAAAAAATAGTTTTATGGCTAAAAAAAGATAAGAGTTTTAAAAACTCACCACTTTTAAGAAAATCCACCTAAATGATATGGAATTAAGATTAAAAAAAAAAGGTTTATTAACTTCAAATCACACTTCTATAACTCTACATAATACATTATAGAATGAGATTATTTATAGGTGATCTTGGAATAACCTTTCAAGAATAAAAAATTTGAAAGAACACTACAACAAGCTGTCAATTATGGAACGGAAAACAAAATAATTAATAAACAAAGCATAATGGTTGGAATGAGGCTCCCATGTGTTAGAAAATCAAGTTAAAAACAAGATTCCAAAATTTTAACTTTGTGCTGGCAGAAGAGAACATCCATGTGCTCGAAATGGGTCTTGAAATGTATAGCACCAAAATATCAAACTAGGAGATAAAATAAACCTTCCCATCTGGTAAAAAATGGGTTGGAATTCAATTGTCAAATACAACAGCTAGAATATTTGAAAACTTTGAAGTTTAAAATATTATTTCAAATAACAAATTTTCACATCAATTATGGCATCAAATTCAAATGATTTGGCTAGTCTTGAAAAAAAAAAAAATCTTATTTGGTGGTTGGCTATTCTAAAATTTTAACCAAGGTTTAGGCGTAAACTTTTTGTTGGACCAAAATGTTGGGTTGACAGTATGATAATCCTTCATTAATTTAAGCTTTGTATGGATGATTTAGTAGGCTTAAATTAAAAAATTGTTCCTACATCAATGTTTTATAACCTTAGAGAATGACTCGAGCAAGAGTCATTTTTGAAGTTGAAAATATGCTTAAAACATCAAGAATGATAAAAATGCCACAATAATGAATAAAACATAAAGTAACAAATCGACAAACAAATTTTTAACTAAATGAGATTATAATAAGAAAAATGCTTATGCAAATGAGGACTTAAACATAAAAAATTGCATGAATATAAAAGCTAATGTGTTGGTCTTTGTATGATTGATTGATTAAATGTTCATAGAGCTTACAATAATCATCAAATAACAAATAAGGTTTGTTGAAAACAAATTTTGAAAAAGATTAGAGAAATGTTCTTGAAAGTTTAAAACAAAACTAGCCATAAAGGCTAAGGACGAAAGATAAAAGCTGCTTAAAAATAATTTAAATTGTGTTTTGCTTTTGCTTTTTGGTTGAATATTGGTACATAGAGCTCTTGATTTAATAGGGTCATGCTACATGTCATTTTTTTCATATCTATCATTAGATCACTATGTCTATTTGTAACATCTTATCACAACCTAAAATTTTAGTACAAGATAGTGTCATCTTCCTAAAATGTAGTTTTAAGTTCAATTATATGGGTTTGTTAGAAGATCACATAGGATTGACTTAGTCTTCCTCTATTGTTGCAAGTAATTACACCATTTAGATGTTCAAGTGTTTGCCTAGTCAAAATCTTTCCTCTACTAAGGTTTTTCCAAGGTTGTAAATTTCTCTATGCCACTTATCAATCTATTTTTGGCTAAAAGTTGTTTGCCTACTTAAGCTCTCACTTATATAAAGAATTATCATGATAGAAAGCTTTATATCTACCATGTGTTTATCGTTGATTAGACTTTAATTAGATTCATTGGTAGATTTGACTCTTTAATAGCAACAACTATTGATTTTGAGAAAAAAAAATCATGGGTAATTGCTAATTTGTAAGATTTCCCAACCATCTTGTAATAACCTTTGCCTTGAACAAGTCTTGCATTTTCAACTCCTTTTAATCCTCAAAACTTTATTTAAGTCTAATTAAAAGTAGTTGCAAGAAATTTGGAACCTCATCTACCATGCCACATTAACTCATAGCAAACTTTTATCATCTTAATTGATTTCCATAAGTAGTCGATTTCTTTCTACCCATTTTTACCTATTGAATAAAAAATATTCTGACACATTATATGACTTTAAACCCTTAAGTCTCCATCCAAATGCTATGTATTAACCATTTAATGATTGGTACTTAATTTTTGTGTAAAAACAATTCTTTTTATAGAGGAATTATATTATGTTTTAAACTTTTCTAACATCTTCTTTCTTTTATCATATTAACTTTTGTAATCTATTAAAGTCATTAATAATTGGTTATAGCTTAAAAAAATAAGTGAATTTTGATCCTTTAATACTTCTAATTAATGTGTTAAGATTTTTTTTTCTTTGAAAAAAATAAAGATATGAATTCGCCTTTTTTTAATAAGGAGATATTTGTCATAACATGCAAGTTTACAAAAAATAGAGTCACTATCAATTTATTTTTATTAGATGTGATTAGGTGTCAAATTGAATCTATTCATTTTAAAGAAATCCTAATATTGACTAAGACTTCTTAAAAGAATAAGTTATGATCGATGTTATATAATAGTTTTGAGAATCTAATTAGCATGGATAAGGTATTACCAACTCTTTAACACTCATCTTAAAATGGTATCCTAAAAAGGTCCTAGTTAAATGATTTTTACTTTTGATTATATTTCATTATTTAAAATATTTGTAAACATTAAGGTTTTCTCTAGCATTTTAGTAGAATTTTTAGGAAAATTTCACCTTAAGAATATTAAAAAAAATCCATCTGTTTCTTTGAATAAGCTTCGTCATCAAATTAATTTAATATTTTATGAAAAAATTTATTTTGTTTTTATTTTCAACCTTTATTTTTCCTTTTTTTAACTACCTTTATCTTTATTTTTCCAAATAAAATTTCTTAAATTAATTATCAAATATTTTATTAAAAGTAAATAAAAACTTTTTATTGGATTATTTTCAAAATCTTTCCTTAATTTTTTGTAAGATTTTAAGAAAATTCCTTACCTAGTGATTTTTTTAAAAAATATTACTACTTGTAATTTTTTTAATTTCATTATTGATTAGATCTCCATTTATTTTCATAATTTTATTAAATGTATAAGATAAAAAAATGTAATGATGCAAATCTTTTAAATGATTTAATTCAATGATATTTTCTATTTTATACTTTCATTACTAGTAATTAAAAATTATTCTAATAATCCTAACACATATGAATATGAAAATAAATATAAATATTCATCTAAAAATAAAATAAATAAAATATATATTTTTTATATAAAATAAATATAAATATTAAAAAATAAAAAATTGCATATGTTGGGATTGAATCTCAAATCTAATGCATGCTATATGTTAAGGATGGCTGCATGAAGATCTTTCTAATATTTTTTTTCTCCTCTTGAGCAAAGTTGCCGACAAACAACTAAACCTGAAAAAGATGATGGCTCGCCATTGTCACTGTCATTTGTTGTTGTAAGCCATCGTGCATCATCGCCAAGAAAAGCAAAAAATAAAAAAAAACCCTTTTAAATCCTCTCAACTAACAATTTGGCTAGCTTAAATTCTTAAACCCTTTGCTGAAATCCCTAGATCTCGATTTTAATTTCAAAACTTCTACTACACACCTCCTTTATTTGTTGCCATCCAAATAAACCCACCCTTGAATCCTTTCTCCCTTTTACTCTGCCAACTCCAAACACCAAAGAACCTGAAGAATCTTATTTGGCGAAACCTTGAAATCCTTACTTTCCTAATTTTTGGGTATCGTTGTTGAATGATATTTGTTGAATGTTGCGTATTTATTCTTTCAATTGTTGTGCTTTATTGTGTTGTTAATGGGTTGTTTTTATAAGAGTTTTCTTGAAAAAAATCTAGGTTTCATTTAAAAGAATTTTTTTTGGGAAGTTTTGCCTTGGAAGATCCAATTCTTATTAATTAATTAATTAATTAATTATTGCTCCAAGCATTTCAAATTTAAAATTTCTTCATGATATTTCTTTGATTTTCAAGTATTCAATCTTTCCTAAACTTTCTAATTTAATTCTTCCCTTTTCTCAAGGTTTTTCTCATTTTTTTTTTATTTTCTATCTTTTTTTTTTTAATTTTTAAAAATAAATATTAAAATAAAAAAATTAAATGAAAATAAATGAAAAGAAAGAAATAAAATAAACATATAAATAAAATGTTGTTAGGTTTAGAGCCCAATTAACAACTCAATGATTCACCAACTAAAAAAATACGAAATCAATTAATAATCAAAAGCTCAAAAGTAAATATTTAATTTTGAAAATTGTATTTAAAAAATGACTTAATTTGGATAACGTTGAGATCCAAATTTAACTTGAACTTGAATGAATAATTCAAATTAATCCAACAAGATAATTATATTAATAATTGAATTCGATTTAATCAAAATTTGTCTTGAAAAACCTTTTAAAAAATTTAAGATAAAACGAGGCATCTTTTTTTTTTTTTTTCCTCAGCCAATATATAGATTTTATTATAAAAAACATAGCACTGCTCTTAGTACATCTTTGTTGTAACAGAGTCCTAATGGAAAATCGACATACACCAATTCATACACTTGACAAATCACACTATGAAATAGAACAACCAACCCCTGCAAGACCACAGTCTATGAAATAGAACAACCAACCCCTATTTTTGCAAGTGAATCAGCAAAAACATTAACCCCCCTGTAAGTGTAAACAAATCAATTTTCACCTCTAAGACTGTCAAATTCTACAAACGTCTTCCAAAGATTTCAAGGAGTTCGTTTTTCCGTACCCCGGTTATAGCCTCCTTTGAACCAAATTCAACAACAAAAGCCTTGTTTTTGAACCAAGGAGATCTTACAAATCGTCTAACGGGCTATAGAAGATTATCTCCCTTCGCTTTTCTAGGCACCCTTCTACAACCCGTAGGTCCTGGTTTACCCCTTGTCGACCCGACGACGTTGAATTTTAAAACATCTCCACCCGGACAAGACTAGTGCACTCCCACTCTTAGATTCGAGATTACCACGCATCAATTCAACGCCATTGAACTTTAATACAGCCTTCAATTGTTTTGACCCAAATAGTGTCCTTAATTTGATCAGAAATAAAATTTCCTCACAAGCCCAGTCTTTCTCATTGAACACCGACTCATTCCCAGCTAGCCATAATGCCCAAAAAGTTTCACCACACCCAGACAGCTACCCTTTTCCAGATCATGATAGATAGCTATTTCATATTGATATAACACATCCACCACCTTAAATCGAAAGCACAGATGTTAAATCCCTCTTCAAAGAACACTGCACCAGACATTCCAAGAGAAAAAATATGACACCAAAATGTGTACATAGCCCTCCTCCTTTCATTTACACCAGATACATTCCTCAAATATAACTCCTCTAGACCTCATATTAACTTTTACGAGGGATACTATATTTGCAAGCAAGCCAAAGCAAATTTTGCATTTTTGGAGGATTTCCAAAAATATGATAAACGAATCTGACTGTCCGAATTGATATGCTGACTGCCCTGAAAGTTCACCAATTGTTTAACAGACGATAGCCCCTTCTATCAAGTTCCCATAATCTTTTCTTCTCTTTGACCACCTAAGCGTCTTTGCAAGGAATACCCCTTCAATATTGTCAAAAGAGCACCAGATTTGCCATTAGCAGCGCAGAAATCACAATCAAAATTGCTAGAAGGTCTAATCTTCTTAATTATTCTAAAATCACAAGTCTCCAATTTGGTTTCTTGCTAGAGATCCATCTCAAGATTCGACTTCTTGAGCAATCCTATCTTTTTTCTTCCGGACCCTTACCTTCAAAATTATTTAAAATAAAACTCTCATACACCAAATTCCGTGAGACTCCGCTATAATTCATCAAATATAAACAGAGAAACAGTGAGGATTTGAAGTTATCCAGCCCTTAGTTATCTGATATTGCCTCTCGCTTCCTCCTCCATCATCTTCAGCCTTCTAATTATCACTTCATCATTCCCCATAAAAGAAATACCAAGCTGCTTCGCCACTTCCCAAGTCGCTCAGGTTCCTTCAACAAATCCTTTTCTTTTTCTCCTTCACATATTACCCTTAACCGATTTAAAAAATCCCCATCCGGGATTGAGCCATTTGTGATCGGTGATCCCCCATCCTTCCTTTTGCTTGTTCGAGCTCCTTTCTTGCCCTTCTTCACTATCTTCTTTCCTCTCTTGTTAACTTTGCCTAGCAACTGGTCTTCTATATCCTCATAGAACCTCCATTTTATCTCTCTACTCTAAGTTGCTCTCACTCTTTCCCCTGTTCATGTTCTTCTGTTTCAGCCACAGAAGAGATTATATTATCTACCTCAATATTAGGTCCTGTCACCCCATATTTTTCCATGCCCAAGACCTTATTTCCATGCCCACCTGAGGCCTATTTTTATGACACTCTGAAGTCCGTTCCACTTCATTACCCATCTCTGTACATCCTACTTTTTTATTTAAACTTTCTTTGTCGGAGATTGGGAGTATCCCCCAATCTCTTTTGACCTTGTTTCATACATTATGTCGGCTTCTCTTTCTCCTTGACTATTCTCTTTTCAATATCTTTTACTTTAGTCGTTTTTCCATTAATGTCCCCAACAGCCTCTTCTCTTTCTTTTGTCACCTTCATCATTACTAGCACTTGTCTGTTCAGCTTCCACGACTTCAACTTTCTCATCCAAGGCTTTTTTGTTACTGGCTTCTTCTAATACCTGATTCTATATGCTCTCCCATGGATGTAAATGCTTAACTTTTGATTCAATTTTTGATACTTTAATTGGGTATAAAATATCTCTAACCTGTAACTGGACAATCTCTTCAATTTCCTCCAAGAAGTTAGTCATAATCCGAATATACCCTTTATCAAAATACTGAAACTAAGATATATTATCTTGCATGCAGATAAACTCCCCCAGCATCCTACGATATTTTGGAATGTCTCCAAGCTCCATGCATGAATGGGGACTCCTAAGCACATTAACCAAGCATTTTTACTAGGCAAACTTATTTTCTCAGACCAAATTTCAATTTTGTCAAGTCATATGTTGAATCCATCCTAATATTCTCTTTCACTTTCTTTAAATTTCTCAAAATTGTCAAAGGTAACCAATAAGGATTGACCAGAAAGTTTGCTTACTCCAACACCATTCCTTCCATCATTCCAAATTAAGTCTTAATTTTCTTCTACCTCTAACAAATCTCTGTATCAGCCCATAATACTTCTTTTGAGCCAATGTAATTTATCTTCATCTATCATACCTAAGTATTGTTTCTCTTCTCCCTTTTCTTAAGCTTGGCTCTAAACCTCTATTTCTTTAGACGACAAACCCTTCCAACTAGAAGAAGAAGATAATCCGCTCTTCTTTCCTTCCATCAGAACCTAAATATAGGATACAGATTGCCAGTCGCATTTACTTCCTGATTCTTATCCAATGTTGCCTGGTTATCCTTATGAGGTTCCTTGTATACTTCCTCCATTCCACCATCGTTACTATTATTATATCTTTTTGCTCTTTTCCAGAAGGATCTTCTAGGATTAAACCTAGTGAGATTCACTCCAATCTTTTTATCCAGTAGCCAACTTCCATTCAAATTTGACACAGCCCTTCTTGTTCGTACATCGATGCATAGCGCACAAATCCTATTCTCATACATTTCTTCCTTTTTTTTCGGGGAATGAACACGTCACAACTTTCCATATTTTTCGCAAATTCTTTCCAGCCATCTCCAGTGAAACTTTTGTGAAATATTATTTACGAAGAAGGTTACAACTGTCTTCTGCTCCAGTCGACTTCTAGAAAACGCCTTACCATTACCCCCACTCAAAAAATGAGGTATCTGCAATATCAAATGTTCATATGGAAATGATTAGTTTTAATTTGTTATATATAATACACATAAAATTTGATGGTTAATGGAGCTAGAGCTTAACTCCGTTTATACAACTACTCTTAAGAAATGGCATCTCTAGTTCCGGGTTCAAATCGTAGCATTTGTAACTTTCTCAACCTCCTTAAACAATTTGGCTAGTTTAAATTCTCAAAACCCTTTGCTGAAAAGCCTAGATCCCAGTTTTAA
Source organism: Durio zibethinus (assembly GCF_047325235.1). Taxonomy (NCBI): domain Eukaryota; kingdom Viridiplantae; phylum Streptophyta; class Magnoliopsida; order Malvales; family Malvaceae; genus Durio; species Durio zibethinus. Next base: position 15,588,253 of record NC_143165.1, read on the forward strand.
ATTCAAAACTTCTGCTACCCACCTCCTTTATTTGTTGCCATCCAGAACCCTAAAACCACCTTTGAATCCTTTCTCCGCTTTACTCTGCCAACTCCAAATATCAAAGAAACTGAAAAATCCCATCTTGCGAAACCTTAAAGAAAACCTTACTTTTCTATTTTTCTGGGTATCGTGGTTGACTGATATTTGTTGAATGTTCTGTATTTATTCCTTCAGTTGTTGTGTTTACTTTGTTGTTAATGAGTTGCTTTATAAGAGTTTTCTTGCAAAAAATCTAGGTTTCTTTAAAAGAATTTTTTTGAAGTTCTGCCTTCGAAGATCCAATTCTTATTTGTTAATTATTTATTTATTTGCTCCAAGCCTTTCCAAATTTAAAATTTCTTCGTTTTCCTTTATTTTTCTTTGATTTTCAAATATTCAATCTTTCTAAAACATTTTAATCCAATTCTTCCCTATTTTTCAAAGTTTTTCAGATTTTTTTTATTTTCTATTTTTTCTATCTTTTGTTTTCTAATTTTTACAAATAAATATTAAAATAAAAAGAAGTAAAACAAAAGTAAATGAAAAGAAGAAAATAAAATAAATATACAAATCAAATTTTGTTGGGCTTGAAGCCCAATTAACAATACAAGGATTCGAGGCCCGATAAAAAATTACGGGACCCAATTAATAATTCAAAAGCTCAAAAGCAAATTTTTTATTTAAAAAATTGGATTTAAAAAATGACTTAATTTGGATAAAGTCCACATCTAAATTTAACTTGAACTTGAATCGGCACTGATTCAAATTAAATCCAACAAGATAATTAAATTAATAATTGAACTCGATTTAATTAAAATTTGCCTTAAGAAATCTTTTGAAAGACTCTAGATAAGATGTGGTTTATACAATACTAAATGTTCATGTGAAAATGATAAGATTTAGTTTTAATTTATTACATATATATAAAACATATAAATTTGATGGCCAATGAAACATAAAGCTTAATTCAGTTGATTTATACAATCACTCTTAAAAGATTATATCTCTAATTTTAAATTTAAATTTTAATACTTATAACATTTCCTTTTATTTCCAAATTGAGACATTGTTTATAAAAAAAATTGATGGCTAATACAGTAATGCTGGATGGATGAACATACATCGTTGCAAATCTCCATTTTATTGCTGGATAAAACAGCAATTCAATATTTCCATCCACGATCTCATACCATATAAATTTATCTGAATCTTTTTTTCTAAAGATTTATTTAAAACATATAGTCATTGCATTGCTAGAGTATCCTATTTAACGAAAAACCGAAAATACTTCTTAGAGTAAAGATTTTAATTCAAGAAAATATTACTACAATTTTACTTGCTAAAATAATTGAAAATAAAATGAGCGAAATGTTGTTTTATAACTAATTGAACTTTTATTAAAAGTTCATCAGTGTTCATCTTTTAGGATGACATGTTAAAAACTTCAATTTTCTTGTATTGCAAAAATATCACTTAAGCAACATGCTAATGGAACATAGTGACCTGCCGGTAGACTGTAGGATTTTTAATTTTAATGTTAAAGTTTCAAATTCTTATAGTATCAAGTATAAAAAAAAAATGGAAATAGTAACTGTTTGTAGAGTGTTGATTTTTTAGTTTTAATGATAAAGATTCAACATGAAGTACTAAAAAAAAAAAAACATAAATTACAGTGTAGAATATATATATATATATATATTCAGAATATAGAGGAGTAAAATGAACATTTTGTTTATAATATGGTTTTTTCAATATTTGACAGGCAAAGGTAATGGCAGACCTTGTTTCCGCTGGTATAAACGAAATACTGAGGAGTATGCCGCCAAAGTTAGACAAGGCTTGCATTTTCAAGGTACCTAATTTTCTTCGTCAGGTAAATCAAAAGGCCTACGAACCACAGGTACTTGCAATCGGTCCGTATCATGACCATGGTAGCGATCACTTCAAAGCAATGGAAGCGCATAAGATTCACTATCTTCAAATGCTCCTTAATGAAAGGGAGGAGAATGATGTTTCCAAGTATGTTACCAAAATGAGAGAATTAGAAGAAAGAGCTCGCCAATGTTATGCGGAACCTGTAAGTCTTGGCACAGATGATTTTGTTAAAATGATGCTCCTTGATGGCTGTTTTATTGTTCAGCTAATTCGCATGAAATCAGACAGAAAACTGAGGGATCCTAATGACTTCATCTTCAAGGTCGGAAGTTTTTCTAACACCGTCTGTTTGGATATGCTATTAGTTGAAAATCAACTTCCTTTCTTTGTTCTTTGGGAATTGTTCAGTATGATTGAGATTTGTGGTCAAGATTTATTCAAGAAAAAGGTTTTCGAGCTCTTCAGCATTATATTTCCACGAAAACAGCGCCCAATAGGATATTGGAAGTCTATTGAAGAAACCCATCATCTGTTAGACTTCAAACATTACTGCATGTATCATGATCCCACCAACTCCTACAAAAAAATGAAACAAAGCTATCCTCCTTGGAATTTAATACGTTGTGCCACGGTGCTCGATGAGGCTGGAATGAAGTTCAAAATGGACGAGGGAAATAGCTTGTTCGATATAAGGTTTGGACATGGGACTATTAAAATCCCTCTCGTCATTGTAGAAGACGGTACGGAATGTCTCTTCCGAAATCTCATTGCCTTTGAGCAGCTCCACCCATACGCAACTCTACATCATGTCACTGATTTGATTGTATTTATGGACTTCCTTATTGACACTGCAAAAGATGTGGAAATACTTCGTCAACATGGAATCCTTCAGAACATGTTGGGTGACAACGGAGAAGTTGCCACCATGTTTAATAGACTTGGAAAGCAGGTCGTTGTGTCTCCTGATTTCTGCTACGGTCAAGTACTCAACCAAATGAACGAGTATTGCGATAGATACCGACGTTGGAATAAATTTATTGCTTACTTGAAGCGTAATTATTTTAACAGTCCATGGGCGCCACTCGTTTCCGTTGTAGCTGCTTTTGTACTTCTCCTACTTGCCGTGCTGCAAACTTTGTATTCTATTCTCTCCTACACAAAACAAGATGTCCAGCAATATTGATGTATGCTCGCTTATGTATATTATGTCCTATCTAAATAATGGAGTTCCGATTCCAACTGGAAACTCGGAACCAAAATTTGTCCGGCTTGGAGTAACCTTGTTCTGTACTCCATTTCCAAGCCTTTGTTTGTAGTGCTTGATGAAGTTTCTTGTTTGAAATTTCTATTGTATTTGGACTTGTTACTACTGTATAACACAACTTGTCTCCAGTAATATCGACTCATTGCCCATTAGAAATGCAGAAAATTTTAATCCTTGTATATATGCTTTGAAAACAAAATTCACGAAAAAATTGTCCAGCTCTCAAACCCAACCCAAACTCAGGAAAAATTTGTCATAACCGGCCGCAACCCAATCCAACTTGCTCAATTGCCATATCTATTTGAAAAAGGATTTTTTTTTTTTCCTACTTTGATGCTTGACCTTGCCAGCAATTAAACTTGGCTGAGCCTATTTCCATTTGCATTGAAGAAGTAAAAAAGAATGTGTAGCAATTGGATCAGTACTCTTTAAACTAAAACAAAACAGAAGCAAGGCAGCATTACTTAAGCCACCATAATTCAAACCAAAGATAAATAAATTTGACTTCTCATTACATAATATATAGCAAACCATATGCATTCACAATTAATCCACCAGCAATCACAACCAGTTCCCAAACTCATTTATCACCCTATTCTTTTTTGGACACTTTTTCCTCAGCAATAAGGTTCCCACAAACATGGAAGTTCCAATGATCGAAGTACCAAAACACAAAACCAAATCACTAAGACAGAAAATGGGGCATAACCTTGCTCTAAAAGAATGCTATGCCAATGACATATCCTAATGAACCAACAGGTATCCTGCATCTACCTATATGAATCTGGACGCTTCAATTTGCTTTGGACAACAGCCTCAATCTTCTCCATAACAGCCGGAGTCAGTAACGGGATTACATCAAGTGCCTTCATGTTCTCTTGAATCTGAACGGGAAAAACAAAAGTTACTGTTTAGTTGCATGTAAACAGACGAGCAGTAGCAGTCTTGAAAATAATCAAATCCTATTGCACCCTTTAAAAGCCAAGTAAAAGTTAAGAACCAAATACACTTGAATCTCAATGATACAAAAAAACTTATGATTTAGTTTGATTACAGTTACAAACAGTAAATAAACACTTATAATATCCACGCAAACACCAAGAAAATAAAATTAGAACTTCACGAGAATTTGAAGATAAAAGTGCATCAAACTGCATTATTGGAGTGTATTGTAGAACCAGTAAACACACTTCCAAAGTTTTTTCAAAATGATACTCAAGAAGCTCACTAATAACAGTTGCCATATTAATGATGCACCTTTATATGCACTTGTTGCTTCTTTAGATTTATAAAGGATATTTTATCAATCATTTAGCTAATTGATCATTTTTAGATTAGCAAACGTTAATCAGTTATTCATTACTTGCAAATTCGGTTAAATGTTACGTATATTAGCGTCACAGAAACAATGCCACGGCCGTATTTTTATTTTTTCTCAAGTAACCTCTGATGGTTTCAATGTCTTGCATACTGACAACAGTCAACTATATAAAAAATTAACAATGTCATTATTGATTTCTATGTTGCACTCTTTTCGTTTCCAAGGACATTAGACTCATAGCTTCACCTTCAAGTTCATCTTACTTACTCCATAAGATTTCTCTCTACAACTCTCCTTTCCAAACACAAAAAAGAAAGACAAAAAGTGGCATGCATCGTTACCTTCAACATGCGTTCCCAAATTGCCACTAGAACAATGCATGGTTGGCAAAGTTCACCTCATTCTACAGGAATTGGGGGGCTAAATCAATGATTTCTTTAATATTGAAACTTACAACAAATAGCTTAGCCAACTGTAACTAACTTGCCATAGATGAACTATCCATTAATTAAATGAAGCAAGAACCCAAAACATGGTCGACAAAAACAGAACTACCATTATGACTTTCTCAAAGTTGTAGACAGATGAACAATGAAAACATAAATATATATTTGTTCAGAAATTTGAAAGAAGTTTTTAACTTAAAAGAATGCATTTGCTTGTAATATATGCATGTTTGTTTAGATAGTTTAATTACCTAAACAATAAATTTTTTTAAAAAAAGAAAACCTAAAAAAGAAACTTAAATAAGGATAAATCCATAACATGTAATGTGTTTTGGGTAGCAAACATACCATTACCCGCTAGTCCACAGCCAAAACAATTAAATAGGCAGGAAAGAAGAAGAAAGAAGGAAAAAGTTAAAGCATTAGATTAAAACTTCTTGTAACCCAAGAGAATAGTACTTCCATTAATTTACAAGTTTAGATGTGAGTTTCGCCAACAATGTCATACCCTGGTGGAAAAAGATGACACCTAGATGAGGCTGCCATCCATATATTCTGAAAAGATGGCCATAAAGGAGATATGTCTACAAACCTTAAAGAATATGTCCCTATATAGAATTTAGGTTGGAATCCTTTCACCTGGTGTCAAGTATGCAAGCCACTATGATCCCTGATTAATCTATGACCCCCTCTCATTAAATTACCCCATTAAAATGGGGGAAATTTTTCATTGTCATCTAGTGTGTTCTTCCCTTATCAAACATAAATAAAGAGACGCTCAAGTGCATGCATCTGTACCGAACAGCCAAATATTACATTGCTATAGGAAAAGAATGAGTTTACCATTGCTTTCATGAAGCTTCTCACAGCAAAGCAAATGCATTAGATCCATAAAGTAATCCCCAAAAATATGAAATAAAATAATGAGATATATTACATACTAACCTGAGATTCCTTTGTAGCACCAGTAATAACTGATGATGCATTTGGGTTTGCAGCACACCATGCAATTGCAAGTTGAACTAAAGATACACCAAGTTCATCTGCAATTGGCTTCAGTCCATCAACTTTCTTCAGCACATCATCAACTAGTGATCGGTTAGCAAGATTCTACACAAGAAAACAACAGTTTAGTGGGTTACTCGTGACAGACCGGGAAGGTTTTTAAAATTAGCCGCACAAAGCAGGTGTTAAGAATCCAGAAAGAAAAACAGAAGCTACATTATCAAATTTAATCCAATAATACTTGCAGCCAAGTTAGGTTGTGGAAGTTTCACAATCATCGTTAAAGATTCTAACTGAAAAAGTGAAGCAGTGCAAAATATGAAAAACCAAGTTTGCTTGAATTTTATATCCTTGGCACATGCAACTATGACTATACACTAGAGTTTTGATCTTTTTGTTCTTTTGTTGGATAAGCGACGCTAGAGCTTTGATCACAGCGTGCATGTTAGAAATGATATTTATTACAAGTGTGTGTCGTAACGTCTAGATCTGAGGATCTATCGTTAGATATTGACTTGAAGAGTCGCCACCAATCTTTATTTAGGTGTGATTGGCCATCTAAGTAATCTATCCTTTCAAGGAGCACCTAAGCTTGATTGTGGGTCCCTAAAAGAATAGGTTCGAGTATATTAACCAGAATAGGGTTTGGGAGTATGATTACGTGTGAGGAAAGTTATAGTACCCTCATAATGTCCATCGAAAGATGATATTAGCTTAATTTCGTGTTATCCAATAAGCCTTAAAAAAAATTTATCAAGTAATTAATTATTAGAAATTATTCTTAATTGACTCCAATAATTATGATAAAAAATTAAATAAATTCTCTCATCTTAAGAGTATATAAGAAAACTACTATTTTTCTTGCAAAAGCTCTATTGTCAGATTATTTAATATTAAAAATTTTTCAAGAAAAGAAAAAAAAAGAAGGAATAATGATTCAACTTTTGATATAAATAATTGATTTTATGGAAAAAAAAAAAAAACTCATTGCTTCTATATAAGGAAAATTGATACTTTCAACTTTTCCTTAAAATATTTTTCTTGATAATTTTTATTTTTTAAAAAAATTGATATTTCTAACTTTTCCTCAAAATATTTTTTTTTATGAAATTTTAATTTAAAAAAAAATTAATACTTTCAACTTTTCCTCAAAATACTTTGGAAAATTTTTATTTTAGAAAATTTATTTTTAAGAAAAATTGATATTTTCAATTTTTCCTCAAAACATTTTTTAGAAATTTTATTTTTAAGAAAAATTGATATTTTCAACTTTTCTTCAAAAATATTTTTTTTTAAAAAATTTTATTTTCAATAAAAATTGATACTTTCAACTTTTCTTTAAAAATGTTTTTTTTTAAATGTTTTTCTTTATTCATTTATCCATTTTTACTCATTCAAAAAAAAATTGACAAATAATTAGCAGAATGACAAAAATGGACAAAGAGTACCCAAAACAATTCGCGGCTTGGCTCCAAAAAATCATGACGGCTCGGCTTCACACAAGAAAACGGCTCGACTTGAAGCTCAAATGGTGCAAAGCTAGACTGGAACAGAAGATCGGGCTGAGCGATTGGGTCGAATCGCCCAATGTTTGACGCACAGATCCTTTAAACTGGTCAAAAAAAATTGGATTTCCTTGGCCAAAATGACACCATTTTATTGATCCTATAAAAGCCTACTCTTAAGCTTTTCTCTTCATTTTACCGTTTCTTTCTCTCTCTCTACACTTAGCTTTCTTTCTCTTTCTCTCTAAGGATAGAAAACTTCAAGAACCCAGCCTCTCAAACCGTCAGATCTTCACCAACTTTCAGTATGTGATTTCTTTTGTCAAGCTCTACGTCTTCACCGTTCAGATCTTCTAGAGGTCACGTCGATCGTTGTTTGTCACCATCACCACCAAGGAGGTTTCGGGTTTTTTTTTTCTCACTTTTTTTTTATTTTGTTTTTGATCTGTTTTGGTTTCTTCGTGTTGACTTTCATTTATAACTTTTATTGACAGGAGATGCTTGTTTGACAAGAGGCTGATGATGAAGATAGGATTGGCCGTCGATGAGGATTGGTGCTTCCACCGTCGGCATGCAAGTCGTAGCTTAGTTTTTTTGGATAGTTATTGGTAGTTGGTGGTTTAGGTTTCTAATTTGGGTTGTTTGTGTTGAATATATGGTTTTGGGATTGCTTGGTTTTAGGAGGTATCGATTTCGTGAAGATCTGATGATGGGACGACAAGGTAGTTAAGGTTTACGCCATGATCTTGGGATTGTGGCTAAAAGTTTATGATTTGGATGAAAGTAAATTTTGCAAAGGGTATTAAAGCTCTATGATTTTTGGTTACAGAAGCTAGAATTCATGGTTGTTTTGGTAATGGATGACTAATGGTGGTGACGATAATTTGGTAGCTAGTGGGCAATAGGTTAAGGCTGGTTTAGAGGTGGTGTTCTAGCCTCTAAGGATGACTAGTTGCAATTGAGGCAGTGGATTGTGGTGTTGAATTTTGGAGTTAAAGGTGTTGGTAGTGAAAAAGGTTAGGCCACTGTCTGTCAACGAGGGCTGACTGATTGTTTTTATAGTTGCTTCTGTGATTAACTATTTATAAGGTTGCTGGTAATGGTATTGGTGAAGATAACTGGGTTTGACCAAAATTTTATTGTTGTGATTAGCTTTTGTGGGATATGTTGTTTTCTAGTAGTGACTTAAAAATGGTGGTGGAATAGGAAGTTTTGTGATGGTAGATGTGGTTTAGCTATGGTGGATTGGATATGGTTGATGTCGAATTGAAGATGATGGCAGTGTTGATGAAGGGTTTTTCCTTTGGCCGATTGCCTTTTTTGTAATGGTTTATTCCTCTGATTTTTTTGTATTTCCTTGTTGCTCTCCATTGCTAATCAATTACAATGATTTATAAAATCATGCTGATAGAGTTTCAGTTCAATTCTGATTAGCATCCAAAGCTAAAGATATGCTTTCTAATCATCACCAATCCTAATCTTAATCTTTCAGCTTTTTTTCTCTTTTCTTAATTAATTAGTTAATGAAGAAAGAAAATAAACAATAGATAGACAATAAAATAAAATAAAAAGAAAAATGATAAATATGAAAGAAAAAAAAATAAAAATCCTTACAATTGAGTTTGAACTGATCTCGATTGACAAAGAACCTTGAATAAAATGAGGTGTCTATAGCTACCCCTCTTTATGCATTTTTTATGAAACAGGAATTGTGCAAAGATGTAGACACCCATTCAAGACTCAACTCGACATTTTTTTTTTTTGTTTTTGGTTAAAATTTTGATCAAAGCTCCTCTAAACAGACGCTCAACGACTTTGAAAAATAAATGTTCCTCTAAACAGAGGCTCATTGACTTTGAAAAATAAATACTCCTATAAACAGAGGCTCAATGACTTTGAAAAATAAATGCTCCACTAAACAAAAGTACCACAACTTTGGAAAATAAATGCTCTTCTAAATAGAGGCATCAAAATTTTGGAAAATAAATGCTCTTCTAAACAGAGGCACCACGACTTTGAAAATAAATTCCTCTTCTAAATAGAGGCAACCACAACTTTGAAAAATAAATTGCTCCTCTAAACAGAGGTAACCATAACTTTGAAAAACAAATGCTTCTTGACAATCGTGTCCAAAAGAGTTTTAGATCGTGTCTGACGAAATTTTGTAATGAAAAATCAAAGATTCACAATTTGAGTTCAACATTTAAAGGTTCAGATTTGTAAGAACCTTTTAGCTTCACAAGAATTTACTGAAATTTGATTCTTAAAATTTCAATTTCATAATAATTCAAATTTGCAAGATCTCACGATTCACATTTGCAACATTTAATGATTCTCATTTGAATTTTGGAGATTTTCATCCAAAAGTTCAAAGCTTCTCATTCAAGTTCAAAGGCTCACGTTTGGGATTCATATCTAAAAAGTTTGAACTTTGAAGATTCATATCCAAAAGTTCAAAATTTTTCATTGTAGTTCGAAGATTCACATTCGACGAACATTAGGGTTTCACACCTCAAAGATCTTTATTTAAAATTCAAAGATTCTCATTTGAAAATATCTTAAAGATCCTCATTTAAGACTCAAAGATTCTTATTTGAAAACATCTTAAAGATTCTCATTTGAAAACATCTTAAAGATTCTCATTAAAAGATTCTCAATTTTTTTTTTCAAGTGACTTAAAATTATGCATGTAATGGACATCATGATCAAAGATACAAATGTTTTCTCAATGATGCAATGCAACAATCCAAATTCTCACAATGCCATGATGCAAATGCATATCCAAACCAAAGTTTTAAACATTTAAAAAAAAAAACAATGCTAATGAAATGCATGTAATGCGGATTTCAAAGTCATAAAATTGTAATCAAAATGTGGTAATATGGTTCTCAAGACTCTATCATCTCACATTTTCCCCTTGTTTAACTTCTCAACATTTTGGAACAAGTTTCATCAACTGATCATCAGCATTTTCATCACTTGGTCACCATCTATAGGCTTCTCAACACTAACAATTTCGACATAATTTTCATCCATTGCCCCACATCATTTAATCACTACTCACAGGCTTCTTAGTACTAACAATTTCAACATAAATTTCATCCATTGACCTACATTATTTTCACCACCATTCACAGACTTCTCAGCACTAACCATTTTAGAATAAACTGTCCTCTGATCCACATTATGTTTATCATTTGATCACCATTGACAAGCTATGTCGATCATATTCATCACTTGGTCGCACCATACACCTTCTCAAATCATCATTTTTTAGGTTTTTAGCATCTTTTCCTTTTTTCTTTTATCATTTTAAATTTTTTTTCAAAGGAATGCAAGATTCTTTTATGCACATTGTCATTCATTCATCATCATTTCAAATCATGACAAATATAATGCAATCATACATTTTCTTGATTTATTTTGGAAATGCAACAATAAGGAAGCACAAGGTGAATTGAGAGAAAGGTAATCAAAGAGGAACAAATTTGGTACAAAAATAAATAGAAGAAAAACAAGTTGGATGTATGTCATTGAGCTGAATGAGATATTCAAACAATTAATATTCAAACAATTTTAAATATTAATCTAGGATTTTTTCAAAAACTAATTCGATTGACTGTCGAAATCATTTTGAGCTCCTTGAACTTTACCTTAGTCTTTGAGGAATTTTTAGATATTTTGATCTCTCATCTATGTGAACTGTTTATCCCACTCTCAGCTCAAAGGTTTTTTTTACCTAAATCGTCATTTCATGTTTTCAATTTGAGTCTTCATTTTCTCTCATTTTTTTCTCTTTTTTATTTTTTTTTTCTCATCTTTTTAATTCTTTTTTTTTTCTTATTTTCTTTCTCTTTCACCCATTTTCACATCAATCCTTAGAGCAACCAAGCATGATTCTATCGTTTCATCACGAGCATGCCTTAGTCTAATATATGATCATTCAATTCGAGTGTTCACATTTGATCCAAATGGACTTTTAAAGGTTATAGTGTAGGTCACGGTGAGGGGTCATGAAAGAAATGGATACAATAGGCTCAAAATATGTGTTTAAAAGGTTTAAAATCAAATTATCATTTTTCCTTTGTTGTAGCTTAGCATTTTACCCTATTCTACATCATTTCACTATTTTTTCATTTTTCATCTCATTCTTCACAAAAGGACTCTCATTACTTTACCCCAACTTGTTATGGCATTCATTTTTTCTCTATTTTTCTTTTTTTTTTTGTTTTTTTAGATCTTTTGTGATCTTTAGAATCTATTTTGTTTCAAATATTATCCCCCAGTGTGAAAGGTGATCATTAGGAAGGATTCTTTTAGAAAAAAAAATCATAACAGGCTCAAAGAGGTAATGATGAATCATTTTTTTAAAAAAAAGATGGTTATTTTTTATCTCAAATGTGAATGCTTTCTTTGAACATCATCTATTGAACAAGCTCATGAATATTTATAAGAGACTGCATTTCTTTGAGTCATATTAATTTGTCCCAACTTGTTATGGCATTAATTTTTTCTCTTTTTTTCTTTTTTTATTTTTTTTAGATCTTTTATGATCTTTGGGCTCTTTTTTATTCAAAAATTATCCCTCAATGTGGAAGGTGATCATTAGGCAATGTTCTTTTAAAAAAAAAAAATCATAACAAGCTCAAAGAGGTAACAATGAATGATTTTCGAAAAACAAATATCGTCATTTGTTATCTCAAATAGGAATGCTTTCTTTGAACATCATCTATTGAACAAGCTCATGAATCTTTATAAGAGACTGCATTTCTTCGAGCCATATTAATTTGCCCCAACTTGTTATGGCATTAATTTTTTCTCTTTTTTTTTATTTTTTTAGATCTTTTGTGATCTTTGGACTCTTTTTTTTTTAAATTATCCCCCAGTATGGAAGGTGATCATTAGGCAGGGTTCTTTTAGAAAAAAATCATAATAGGCTCAAAGAGGTAACGATGAATGATTTTTTGAAAAAAAAATGGTCATTTTTTATCTCAAATGTAAATGCTTTCTTTGAATATCATCTATTGAACAAGCTCATGAATCTTTATAAGAGATTGCATTCTTTCCAATCATATTAATTTCATATCTCTAGCAACTGGCCTCTTTTGCTCAAATAATCTCCTTAAATCAATGTGAATGAATTCTCAAAATTAAATCCAAAATTATTGCTATCATTATCTAAACATTCATCGTTTGAAATTCAATAATGGCAACAAAAAGTTATAAAAGGTGACAAAGCATGGAACAGTAGTTGAATGAAAAAGAAAATGTAATGAAATGCATTAAATTACCTTTTATTGAAATGATAACAAGTGAAATCATATTGCAAAAAAGAATTCCTAATATTAACATGAAAGAAATCTTAAAATGACAAGCAGCTTCCAATAGCCTGAACAACATTTTCAAAAGTATACCCTTGTGCAATCAAGTGAAAGATTTTTATTGACATCTTGCCTATCGATTCATTATAACTTTTCAGGCCTTTTCTGATCAATGTGTTCCTGATTTTCACTCAGAGCATTGACATTATGATTAGGTAATGGATTGCCACTAACATTAGGTGTTGTTGCTCCTCCTTGATCAAAACTTATCATCCTATCATTGATTAATCGTTGCACTTTATGTTTCAAAGTAGTGCAATTTTCAGTGGAATGACCATTAATTCTATAGTGGTAATCACAGTGGGCTATAAGATCATATCACTTGGGGTAAGGTAGCTTGAGCGGCTCCACATGGCTGGGGGTAATCAAGTGGCTATTATAGAGCTCTCGGTATAACTCCGTATAAGTCATGGGTATTAGATCAAATATGAGCTTTTCTCAAATAGTTCTTGTTCTCGTGAACCACTTGTTGGGTTAGCAAAACGAGTTTGAAATCTTACTAGAGGTTGAATGTTAAAGCTGTATGTGAGAGCTTGAGGACTAAAAATAAATTGGTATATGGATAGGTAAGATGGTTTTGGTATGGACTGGTATGGGTGGGATGAAGAATTATTCACAGCAGGATAGTATGAGGAGTAACCTTGTGGATAAAGTTGGTATCCCTTGAACTGTCTGTCAAAGTCTACAGCTTGAGCTTCAATTTCTTTCTTCTCGGGTGCCTTCTTGGTTTTTTTTCTTTTCAACTTGCCATTTTTAATGGCATTCTCAATGATTTCTCTTGAAATCACCATGTTGGTGAAATTTTTTATGGCATTTCCTATCATCTTTTCATAATAGAGAGATTTCAGAGTACTGATAAATAATATAGTGATCTTTTTTTCAGTCAAAGGAGGTTGCACATGAATAGCCATGTCCTTTCACTTTTGGATGTATTCTTTGAATGATTCAGTCGTCTTCTTTTCCATATTTTGTAAGAAAAGACAATCAGAAGCTAAGTCTGTGATATGTCGGTATTGACTGATGAAATTATGAGTCATATCACTCCAAGAATGAATATGATTCCTATCCAACTAGGCATACCACCTAACAACAGAGCCAGTGAGGCTATCTTGAAATACATGCATTAATAATTTTTCATTATGAATCTTTCGATAGTATATGGTGATATAAGTGTTTTGGCATTTTGTACCATCATACTTCTTAAATTCTGATATTTTAAACTTTGGTGGAATAACCACATCTAAAACTAAGCACAACCCAGCAACATCGATAGATTCATAAAACCTAATTCTTTATACAGCCCGTAACCTTTGTTCAAGTATACTAATCTTTGAATCTTCTTGAGATTCCACCACATTTGCCTTTTTCTTCTCTTTTTCTTTTAGTTCATCAAAATCTGAAACTTAGATACTACTTTTTCAGTAAATATAAGAATCACATAGCTGTGGTAATGCCCTGGATTAGAGGCAGATGGCATTCCAAGATATGTAGGATATGTAAATTGTTAAAGTGAAGCCTCTTGTGTAGGTTAAGCTTGAAGTAGACCAAAACCAGGTAGGTATAAGGGGTCAGTCACTTCTTGTGATGGAAGGCCTTGTTGGTCGATTTTTTTTCTATCATCTTTCCCTTGTTTAGCTTGTTGAGAGCATTTAAAATCTTACTCAACTCATTTTTCAACTTTTTTTGTGCCTTTTCTAATTTTTCAAATCGGTGAGAGTTTTCTTGCTCCATTTGTCTAGCTCTAGCTCTTGTGTTATATTGGTGGGTAGGATTCTTGCTGGATAAAGCTATCCTTGAGCCTTAAGCACCATAATTATGATAAAAAATGACATGCTTTATGCAGGGTATGTTTGTGCATGGAATATAGATCTTCATAGATGAAATGAGAATGATACAAACGATAATGTTAAAATATGATCATGAAAATGATGCATAGAATGAAATAATGCATATAATGCAATGATGTAGATGCACAAAATCAAACAAATAACATGGTTAGTTTCATGGATGAAATGAAAGTGATGTAGATGCATAATATCACATATGACAGTAAAAATGATGCACAAAGTCAGACAATCAAAATGGTTAGCAAGTCACAAATTATTCCTTCTTATGTCCTAGTTTCAGGTTATATCCATCAATTGGATAGGAATGGCTCTATCCTAAGGCTAGCTTCTTAAATGTACAATATATGCAGGGTTAGGTGACTTTACCCACTAAAAGTTTTCAAATTGTTCCTTATATCATTGTCCATTATAGACTAGTAAGGCAGTCTAATCCTCACCCATCATAGGCTACCAACGAAAAGGATTCAATTTGAGTGGGAGTATTTTGCTAGCCACTACGAAGGCATTAAAACCTCACGAAAACATAGGTACTTTACTCCTTCTTAAAAAGATGGAGCTCAGGTATAGAGTTCATGTTATGCATATGTATATGTATAACAGAGTTAATAGAATGAATGAATAAAAAATCTATACACAAAAGTTTAATTTTATTAGGCTTTTGGAAAACACAAATTTATTTACTGACCTAACTCTCGATTTTCCTAGTGGAGTCGCTAAATTGTCATAATGTCTAAATCCGAGGATCTATCACTAGACATTGATTTAAGGAGTTGTCATCAATCTTTTTTTGTTTAGGTGCGATTGGCCACTTAAGGAATCTATCCTTTCAAAGAACACCTAAGCTTGACTAAAGGTCCCTAAAAGAATAAGTTCGGGTCTATTAATCAGAATAGGGTTCAGAAGTACGGTTACGTGTGAAGAAGGTTATAGCACACTCACAACTTTCATCGAAGGATGGTACCAGCTTAATTTTGTGCTATCGAATAAGCCTTAAAAAAAATTTACTAAGTAATTAATTATTAAAAATTATTTTTAATTGACTCTAATACTTTTGATAAAAAATTAAAAAAATTTCATCACCTCAAGAGTGTACAAGAAAACTATTATTTTCCTTGTAGAGGCTCCGTTATCGGATTATTTAACATTAAAAATTTTTCAAGAAAAAAAAATAAAAAAGAAATAATGATTCAACTTTTGATATAAATCATTGATTTTATGGAAAAAAAACTCATTGCTTTCATATAAAAAAAATTGATACTTTCAACTTTTCCTCAAAATATTTTTTTTCTAAAATTTTAATTTCAAGAAAAATTGATACTTTCAACTTTTCCTCAAAAATATTTTAAAAGAAAAATTTATTTTCAAGGAAAATTGATATTTTCAACTTTTCCTTAAAAATATATTTTTTAAATATTTTTTATTTATTTATTTATCCCTTCTTACTCATTAAAAAAAAATTGACAAATAATGAGCAAACCGATAAAAATGAATAAAGAGTACCCAAAACAATTCACGACTTGGCTCTAAAAAATCATCACGGCTCGACTTCACACAAGAAATTAGCTCGACTTGGAGCTCAAATGGTGCAAAGTTAGACTAGAATAGGAGATCAGGCTAAGTGATTGGGTCAGATTGTCCAATGTTTGACGTGCAGATCCTTTAAATGAGTAAAAAGGAACCCGATTTCTTTAGCCAAAATGACACTGTTTTATTGATTCTATAAAAGCCTATTATTAAGCTTTTCTCTTCATTTTACTATTTCTTCCTCTCTCTCTACACTCAGCTTTCTCTCCCTCTCTATCTATAGACAGAAAAACCCATGTTGAAAACTTCAAAGGTTTCTAGGTTTCGTCACCGACGCTACTGTGATCCGTCACCAGTGCTAACATACTCTACCACCTTCTTAAAACCGATCAAGCCAAAATTCTCCCCATCGCTGCTTCTTACTCTCCTTGTCACGAATATGGGCTTGTTTTTCTATAAATTGCTCCCTAAAAGCGTAGATCTGACGTCCAAGTTACGATTTTTTTCTTTTTTCTGTTCCAGCGTCTCCCACCATCAGATCTTCACTAACTTTCAGTATGTGATTTCTTTCATCAAGCTCCACGTCTTCACCATTCAGATCTTTCAGAGGTCACGCCGACCGTCGCTTGTCACTGCCACCACCAGGGAAGTTTTAGGTTTTTTTTTTTTTTCATTTTTTTTCTTTTCTGTTTTTGATCTGTTTTGGTTTCTTCGTGTTGACTTTTATTTTTAACTTTTATTGACAGGAGATGCTTGTTCGACGAAAGGCTGATGCTGAAGACAGGATTGGTCGTCAATGAGGATTGGTGCTTCCACCATCAGTGTGTGAGTTGATGCCTGATTTTTTTGGATGGTTATTGGTAATTGGTGGTTTAGGTTTCTGATTTGGGTTGTTTATGTTGAATATATGGTTTTGGGATTGCTTGGTTTGATGAGGTGTCGATTTCGTGAAGATCTGATGATGGGACGACAAGGTAGTCAAGGTTTGCACCGTGATCTTGGTTGGAATTGGGATTGTGGCTAAAAGTTTATGATTTGGATGAAAGTGAATTTTGTAAAGGGTATCAAAGCTCTGTGATTTTCGATTATAAAAGCTAGAATTTGTGGCTGTTCTGGTAATAGATGACTAATGATGGTGACGATAATTTGGTAGCTAGTGGGCAATAGGCTAAGGTTGGTTTAAAGGTGGTGTTCTATACTCTAAAGATGACTGGTTGCAATTGAGGCAGTGGACTGTGGTGTTGAATTTTGAAGTTAAAGGTGTTGGTAGTGAAAAAGGTTAGGCCATTATCTATCGACGAGGGCTGACTGATTTTTTCTCTGGTTGCTTTTTTGATTAGCTGTTTATAGGGTTACTGGTAATGGTAGTGGTGGAGATAACTGGGTTTGACCAAAATTTTACTGTTGTGATTAGCTTTTGTGGGATGCGTTGTTTTCTAGCAGTGACTCAAAAATAGTGGTGGGATGGGAAGTTTTGTGATGGTAGATATGGTTTAGCTATGGTGGATTGGAGATGGTTTATGTCGAATTGAGGATGATGGCAGTGTTGATCAAGGGTTTTTCCTTTGGCCAATTGCCTTTTTTGTAATGGTTTATTCCTCTAGTTTTTCTGTATTTCCTTTTTGCTCTCCATTGCTAATCAATCACAATGATTTATAAAACCATGCTAATAGAGTTTTAATTCAATTCCGATTAGCATCCAAAGCTAAAGATATGCTTTCTGATTATCACTAATCCTAATCTTAATCCTTTAGCTTTTTTTTTCTCTTTTTTTAAATTAATCAGATAATGAAGAAAGAAAATAAACAATAGATAAACCATAAAATAAAATAAAATAAATGATAAATATGAAAGAAAAAAAATGAATACAAATCCCTACAATTGAGTTTGAATTGGTCTTGATTGATAAAGAATCTTGGACAAAATGGGTTGTCTATAGTGTGGATGCATAAACAAGATGAAAGATTTGTGAGAAGCACAAAAAATAGAGGATCAACCAAAATTAATTTTGTTGAAAAGAATGCATCCTTCTTAAGAAAAAAATCAGTTCTGTTAGAAAAACTACAATTAAAAGTTCTACAAATAACGAATAAGGAACCTAGATGACTACAAACAGTTAACTGCAATGGTTAACATCATGACAAAAAGATCAATAAAACAAGGCAAGATTAAGAGTCAGAAATCAAATTTGAAATGATTCTTACTTTGAAATTTTCTAATGCAAACCGACTATCAAGTGGTATCGTTCCTTTGTTGTATTTCCAGTAAACACTCCAGATGCAAGCGGATTCCATGCGGTAAGACCTAGGCCATAATTGCTATATAGGGGAAGGTACTCGAATTCAACATGCACCAAACAAAAAATGATGAACCAAACTATAGAGTCCTGAAAGAGATAAGAACAAAATCATTTCCAATAAACCCAATAACTATAAAAGCTCTGAGCATAACAATTGTAAATATAGCTATAAAAGGGCAAGCCAAAGAAATAACTTATCAGGTCATTTGTTTTAGTTAATGTTTGCTTGTTCATGATGCAAGACCATAACTCTCTTCTACCATTTGGTTACTTATGCAAAATCCTTTTAGATATTAAAGATCTTTTCTAGACGAAAGACTAATAAGTTGTTAGGTCCTAAAGCATTGTCATCAATCTTTGCATCTCACAAGAACATAATTTCTAGCAATCCATCTACTGTTGGGATTTGCCTTGAATATCAGAATCTCATATCAAAAGTTAAGTGAGTTTAAGTTTATCTTGTATCTCACATCGAGAGTTTAATAAAGGTATAAGGGTTCATATTTATAAATATGATGTTTTGTTTTTGGTTTGATAATCCCAGAGAGTTAGACACCAAAAGAATAGCTAAGTGAGTAGGCTATTAAAGGGTGTAATTGGGTTTTGGGTTAAGTTTTGAGTAAGAAGTTTTAGGAGACTTTTCTCATTCTAAAAGTCTCACAGTTGTAAAGATTTATTTGTTAGTGGATTGTGTTTAGAGTAGGCCATTTTGAGTTGAGCCGAACCAAATATATTTGTATGTTCTTATTCTTGATTTGAGTTTGCTATTGGTGTGTGGTTGCTGCGTGTGGGTGTTATTTTTTTCAACAAGTGGTATCAGAGCGAGGTTCGAGGTTTAAGGTTCGTGAACCTAAGAGATCATGAAGCAGTGTTTGAAAATGTCTAAAGAAGGTATGTCTAGGATGCCTATGCCTAAGTTTGAGATTCAGTTATTTGATGGAAAGAGTAATTTTATGTTATGACAAAGTACGATTCAAGATTTATTAGTACAACAAGGATTGGATCAGGCATTAAAGAATAGTAAGCCTGAGGGAATGTCTAACGCTAATTGGAATAAGATTTAAAAGAAAGCTGTTAGTACTATTAGATTGACGCTAGCTCCAGAGGTAAAATACAGTGTATTGACTGAGAGTACTCCCTAGAGTTTGTGGGATAAGCTTGAAGGTATTTATGCTTTGAAGTCATTGACTAATAGATTATGTTTGAAGATGGATCTGTATTCTCTGAAGATGGAAAAAGGTATGAGTCTTCATAATCACCTGAATGAGTTTAATAGATTGGTTTCTCAATTGCTAGCGATTTTTGTTGATGAGTTAAAAGATGAAGAGAAGGCTTTAATTTTGCTGTCATCTTTGTCCAAGTCTTATAGGCTTTTAGTTCAGACTGTGTTGGTGGGTAGGTTTACTTTGAAGTTGGATGATGTGACTGCTCTGTTGCGTGAGAATGAAAGGTTTATGGGAGCTCAAAACTCATCACCTAGGGAGAGTACACTAGCTGTAGAGGGTTTTGATCGAGGGAAGACTCAAAAGAGGATTGATAGATCAAGATGGAAATCCAAGTCAAGAGACAGATTACAATGATGTAGAATGTTATTATTGTGGTGAGAAAGGACATATTCAAGTGCGTTGCAGGAAGCTGAGAAGGGATATGGCTGCTTTCAAAATGGCGAATGATGAGAAAAAATCAAATGAAAAAAAGAGTGACATTGCTGCTGTCGTGTCTGATGATAATGATGTTGTTTTGACAACTTATGTGGATGAGACTCAGACTTTGAAAAGTGATAAAGGTTGGGTTTTAGATTCAGCTGCTACAGTTCATGTTTGCAATGATAGAAGTTACTTTGTGGAGTTGGATGAGAATGAAAAGTATGAAGATATTGTGGTTGCTAACAAAGAAAAGGTGTAGATTCAAGGCATTGGGAGTGTTCTTCTTAGATCTCACAACGGTGTTATTAGGACACTTCGTCATGTAAGGTATGTACCAAATTGTCACTATAATTTGATTGCTTTGGGTGAGTTAGCTTCTCGGGGGTATACATATTATGGTAGTAATGATTGGTTGAAAGTGTACAAGAATGGTAGTGTGATTCTACAAGGGAATAGGGTCAATAATCATTTATACATGTTTGATGGAGGCTCAGTTGCTAGGATACCTGTGATGAAAGAAAAGAAGAAAGGTAAGTGTGTTAGCTTTGCAGATACTGTTAAAAGTGTTTGGAGATTCAAGTCAATGGAGGATTTATTGGGATTTGCCTTGAATCTCAGAATCCCATATCGAAGTTAAGTGAGTTTGAGTTTGTCTTGTATCCCACATCGAGAGTTTAGTAAAGATATAAGGGGTTTCATATTTATAAATATGATGTTTTGTTTTTGATTTGATAATCCCAGAGAGTTAGACACCGAGAGAATAGCTAAGTGAGTAGGCTATTAAAAGGTATAATTGGGTTTTGGGTTAAGTTTTGAGTAAAAAATTTTATGAGACTTTTTTCATTCTAAAAGTCTCACAGTTATAAATATTTATTTGTTAGTGGATTGTATTTGGAATAGGTCATTTTGAATTACGTCGAACAAAATATATTTATATATTCTTACTCTTGATTTAAATTTATTATTGTGTGTATAATTACTACGTGTAAGTGTTGTTTTTTCCGACATCTACAATAGATAGCTATCTTTTCCTATGAATATCTTCTTATTTCAAGTTTTTATGTCACAAACCCAATAACAATGTGAATTCTTTTACATGTACACGTATAATTGCCGAAACAAAATTCATATGAAATTAAAAGGAAGAAATAGGCCTCATCGATGTTTTTACTAGCCACATACCTTGTGCCTAGTCAATAAATTATACTCCGGCTGCTCCACGATTGGACCCACCAAGGCCAACCTCTCTGCTACTCCCCATGCTTCAGTAATTTATTGTGCAGACCACTCACTCGTCCCCCAATAAAATGGCCAAGCCTTATCGATCACATAATTTATTGCTCTGACTCTCTCCTCTATAGGTGTATGTGAGTCTGGCCTGTATTGCAGATCACATCAATGAACTCCATGTCAACTTTCTCAAAAGGAAAACTCCTTGAACTTACACTCCACAAATTATCAATAGAAACTATAACGACAGAAACGAGAATTCCGTCCACAAAGACTCATGTTATACTCCACGTGTAAAACATAGAACAAATTCAAGAAGATTTAAGGACTCATACCCTATAAAACAAAATCCAACAATCCCTTAAAAAATGCTTTTTTATGTGGTTTCAGATCAAACTAAAACCCAACAGCAAGAGCAACAGCAGCAAATCAAATATAAAATAAATTAACCTAATAAAAGGCATCCAAATAAGCAACAGAAACAAAAACCCATATCAAACATAGAGCCCAAAAAAAATCAAATAAAAAAATAAAAATTCAATCTTTAAATACACCCACCTATGACAATAGATCACATCAACATAATCCATATCAAGCCTCTTCAACGGCGCCTTACTTCCTTCAACAACATGTTTCCTTGACAAACCCTTATCATTAGGCCCACGTCCACCCCAAAACATCTTGGTCGAATCCACGATATCCGACCGTTTCCACCCCAGTTCCCTAATAGCCTGGCCCATGATCTCCTCAGCTCGGCCATTGGCATAAACCCGGCGTTGTCGAAAAAGTTGAGCTCATTGTATTTACAACACTGGAGAAGTGACTTTGCTTCTTTAACATCAAGTTGGTTACCGAAACTGACCTATGCTCCGTAGAATAGTTGGCTTACCTTTAAGCCTGATCTGCCCAGGTTCTTGTACTGCATTGTTTTTTTTTTTTTTTTAGACGAGTGGAGATGAGAGCAGTGGGAGTGAAACTGAGTCTGAAACAGATGAGGTAAGTGTTTGGGAGCAGTAATTATTGGTGGACAAGCACTGCGTGAGAACGAGAAACTAGACAAATTTAACGGTAATTAAAGGAGAATTTTATTTACAACCCCTTTTTATTTTATATATTCACATTAAATATATTTCAAATTCAAATTTAAATTTCTTTATTTTTATTAAATACACTCCAATAATTTTTTTTTCATACCCTCAATTTTTTTTCTTTCTTCTTCTCTCATCAATTGCGCGTCCAAATTAACCTTAAATTCATAAAATTAATCGCAAAATTATTTACACCTCATTTTTATTTTATATATCTCATTATTAAATACACTCTAAATTTAAGCTTAAATTTTCTTTTCTTATTAAATACATCCCAACAATTGATTTTTTATTCATACTCTCAATATTTTTCCTTTCTTCTCCAATTTCAAGCCAAAATTAATTTTAAATTCATCAAATTAATTTAAAAATTATATTTTTTTAGTCTTCTATTAATTAAAAACAAAGTTTTGAGATTTATTTCATTTAATTTGATTTAAATGCATGCAAAAATAAATTATAATTTATGAAAATAATTTCATAAAATTTAAATTTATCAAAAATGTAATTTTCAAGTAGGCTTTAAGCCTTTTTGAAAAGCCTTTTAAGGCTTTTGAAGTTCTAAAAAATTTATTTTTGAGAAATCTCATTTTTTAAAATACAACATATATTCTCATAAATAAATTTTTAAAAATATAAAAAAATTATATTTTATTAGGTATAAAAGAAAGAAGGATGAAAAAGGAAGAAGAAGAGGATAAAATTATAATTTTTTAAAGAATAAATTTTATATTTGTTATGTAGATATTTTTTAAAAAACTTAATTAAAATGTAAAAAAAAAAAAAATTAACGTGTATTTAAAAACCGGATAATCGAAAGATTTTAGTTTCTTACTTGTATGTCCTTCGTAGTAAGTGCCCACACCTAGGGCTATGGTACCATAACCCATCTTTAACGAGCAAAGCTAAAAAATAGGTAAGCCTTTTAAAATGGGCAAGAAGCTTGTTAAAATAGTTTTAAAAAATAATTTTTAATAAAATTAGAGATCAATTTTCAATACTTACATATATATATATATTTTAAATTTCTTCTAATCCTTCAATTCCTATGTATAAGAAAAAAATAAACTTTTCAAAATAAGTATAAATAAGGTTATTTATATTTACACTATAAGAATTTTGGTTTTTAGCGACGTTTTTTTTTATCATTTAGCGACGTTTATCAATGTCACTATAAGATTGTAGTATTTGCAAAAAAATGTCACGCAGAGTGTCGCCTATACACACGTCACAGTAAATAGTAACATTTTCGAAAAAAATACCTCAATATTAGTGATGTTTATATCTAAAGTGTCGTCATTTTAGCAATGTTTATATCTTTGAGATGTCGCTATTTTAGAGGTATTTGAATATGAAAACGGCTCAATATTAACGGTGTTTGTATCTTTTAGTCACTGCTATTTCAGTGACGTTTTTATGAGAAAAACGTCGTTGCATTGACAGCATTTGTAACAAAAAACTCCGCTATTTTAGAAGCGTTTGAATATGAAAACACCTCAATATTTATGACATTTGTATCTTTTAGGCATCGTTAATTCAGTGGCGTTGTTATAATAAAAATGACGTTATTTTACTGGCGTTTCTATAGAAAGCACCACTTAACTAACGGTGCCTGCTGGAAATAGCGTCGCTACTTATAGTGATATTTTATACTACAAACGTCATTAAATTATTTATTTAGCAGCATTACCCAATGCAAATGCCGCCATTATGTAAAAATGTATTTTTTTTAATTTCTTATAATAAATTTTATTTTCAGTAAAGAGTTTAAATTCAGAAACTGAAATTAATATTAACTTCATTCACATTTAAATATCCATCTAATTTATACAAAGTTTAATAATTAGTATAATAACATTCAAATATTGTAAATACATTAACCAAATAAAAAATTAAAATGGATGAAATGGATGACTACATACATTTTGTTGGCTACCAATTGATGAAGAAAATTTTTCACCTTGATCACTAGCGTGCTCCACAACCTACTGAATAATAGCATATAAATTTTAACATTTCATTTTATGCTTATTTTTTATTTAAAAATTTAAATATTTACTAAATATAATACCTGAGTTGATGGAGCATCAAGATCATTTTTTGAAAATTATTGTTGCACAAAATTCATAAGATGATCAAATCAATCATGTAACTGCTAAAATTTTACACATTCTAGCACGTTTTTCTTCAATTTTGGCATGCTTATGTTCTCTTTCTGCTTCCATTTGCTGAAAATGTTATTGCATAGTTTGCAACTCCCTTATCAATATTGAAATGTCTCGCGAAGATTGACTTACTGAGAGTGTAAATTACGGAGAGTTATGTCCATAATAGATAGATGGTGTTGAACCCAATCCAATGCCTTGGACCTGTCCATGCCTTTCTTTTCTAGAAATTTCTATGAATATCTAATTTTTCATTTCTTGCATGTTGAAAGAACCTTCAGATGCTATTTCAATCTCAGCAGCCATTTTCTCTTTCACAGTCTCTTATGAATTTGTCATATACAACTATCAAGTTTAATGATTAATTGATTATATGTTAAAAAGAGTTAATATTTACTTTATGTTAAAATAGATGATGTAAACTATCACAATTTCTTGTATTTCGACATTCATGTAAGATCTATATTTTTTTTTGTGTTACGCAAAAAAGTTTCACACATTCAATTGTATCACCTATCTCATTCTCTTATACTAAAACATATGTTATTTGATAGGAAACATATCAATCGTAACTTATTTATGCATATCAATACTGTCAATCAAGTATTAAAATTTTGAATAACTTTAATCTCCTTTCTTTATATTCTGGCCCTGTGACAACACAATAGTTTTAAATATACGTAAAGAATAAAAGTATTTTAGGCTTTCACACATATCGATCATGGAAACCAAATTCAATTATTTTCTTTCAAATTAATATGAAGGATTAAAGCCATTAAATGTGTTGAAAGGCATCCAAAATTTATTTGTATATTTGCCTTTCATATGCAAAAATATTCTCAAACAGACATAACTGACAACTTTTTCTCCCATATCAACCATAGAAACCAAGTTCAATAAATCGGACAAGCTTAATATCAAGTATTGAAGCTATCAAAAGTGTTAAAATACAATAATAACAATAACCAGATAATAAAGGCATAAATATACGTAAATAGTAACTTTTCATACATATCATCTGTGTAACTAAGTTTAAAACTTTCGATAAGTTTAATATCATTTATTGAAACAATCAAATCTATTAAAACAGAACAATAAATGTTAATTTTCATATTTACCTTTTAACGGCAGAAAAAGTTCATTTATTAGAATAAGTTAATTGTCATAAACTTACGATTTCTTTTTGCTTTCTTGTAAAACTTTTTGATCCACTTGTGTGGCTATATTTCTGTTGCTTTTGCTACTAATCATAATATGTTCTCTTTCTTATCATAAAAAATAATTGTGTATATGATAGAAATACAGATATTACCAATTGAAACCATCAAACACTTTCATCAATTTAATTATATTATACAAAGTTATAAACTAGTACCTCATTTTTTTTAGAACCAAAATCTAACCAGTTATTCATATTGCCACCTAATCACATTACGAGGTAGATTTTGCATCGTCTCCTCTACAGTAGTATTTCGATCGAAATACTTATTCTTCAAACTATGCTTATAATCTTTCTATTTCTTTCCCAATGACTTAAGTACAAATGAAATTGGTATTTCAAGTACAAATCTTGACTGTAATAATACAATAAAAAAAATTTGAATAAATAAACAAAATGTAAAATAAAAATTTTGAATATATCTAATTAATTATACTAATACCTCAATAAAGTTTAAAGCATCAGCCTTAACTTCTTTTGGAATATTATGCCATGTTTCATAATGAATAAGCAATTTCATTCCATTACGGGCTAGCATGCCTAGAAATCTAGCCAATAGTTGAGCCTTTTCACCAATTGGTTGCCTATCAAAGTTTGTAGATACTACAATACGCTCGTTAGGAGGTAGTGCAAATAATTCCTTCAAAGTTGTCCGGCCTCTGATCTTTCGTTGATCATTGTTATCAACTGCAACAGATATAAAATATATTTATAAAATTGTAGTACTTTTATCATTATACTCGAATTCTAAAATTGGAGTATATCATCCTTGCATTAAAATTTAAAGCATAATCAATTGATGGGATACTATCTAAACCTGGACCTCCCATATTGTCAGATCTAATATCAGTTGAAAGGTTAGAAGTGACGGAGTTAGATTCGACAGTACGTTCATTTGCCTTCAAAAGATTCAGTCCATAGCTAATATCTACAGGTGCCGCAGATGGTTCTGAACTAATATCTTTGATATATTTTCCTTTTAACCTACTTCTCTGCATTATAGCTTACCTATATCATAAAAACGAATATAGAAAAAATGTTAGTTCAGAAGATATATAAAGACATTTTCAATTTAAGAAATCAAAACCTACAATATATAAAGAACATATCAATTTAATTAAATCAAAATATAATGTATTATTTAGAAGACAATAATTATACAATAGTGAACGTGACATTATTTACTACATTATGTCTTAAACACTCGAATTACAAATTATAGGTGCACAGAATCATGGTTCGTAAATGTCTTCAGTAATATCTTTGCGGACCTACTGAGCATAGGTACTGAAGATATTCTATCCAAGTTTTGTTTAACAAAAGGATAACATTTAGTTTCATGTTCAACATCATCTTTAGTATCTAACCCCATATCAAATAAGTCTCTAGGTGTGTTTCGAAGAATAACAAACTAACCTAATTCTTTTGGATCTTTAGAGTAAAATACTTGTTTGACTTTAGATGAAAATACATAAGGTTCATCGATGAGTTGTTGTCCAATGTGAATTAATCGAGAAAAATTCATAAGTGTAAATTCGTATTGATTTTTCTTAAGACCCCTCGCACTATTTACATCTGCCCAATCACACCAAAATAAGACAACTTTCCACTTACCATAATAATCCAACTCAATGATGTCATTAATCATGCCATAGTAGTCAACATTTCCCTCTATAGGATTTATGTCACTAGCACTAGCATAGCTAGTAGTTGATAAAGTCACAACAACTCTTGAATTTTGTGTACTTCTAAATCTTTCACAGGATTTTGTGTGAAATCTAAATTCATTGATGATGAAACCTTTGTATCGTTTCACAATTCGGTTTGGACCATGTGAAAGACACTTCACCTCTTTACTAACAAGCCTTCCACTCCAAACCTATAAAAGTGAAATAAATATATATATGTTATTAATGTTATTTTTACCGTAAGCATTCTATGTAGATACAAAATAATGGGAAGTATGGCATTACTTACAATTGCTCCTAACCATTCATGAAAGTTTTCAGCGAACAACTTATCAACCTCTTGAAGGTTTGATCATCAATAATGTGCAAGATCTCTCAATTTATTTCTATACTCACTATAAAGCATCATGATAAAGTATTAACACTAAAAAAAAAAAACTAAATAAATTATGCCTAACGTAATGAATAATTTCTTTGCTAAATAACTTACATGCGAAACGATTCAATTGAGTCAAGATGAAAAAAAAATATCAGTGTGCTTGTACCCAAGATTTATCATCTAACTCCATCAATTCAACTTTGCCTATGAGTTCTCCAAAACTTTGAAAAAGATAATTGTAGGTCGAGTCTGTATGCTGCATACCAATATTTCTCGAAGATCTATTAAATCTCATTTCAACATTTTTCAAATAATGAGAACAAAATGTCATACACTCTTCTGCTAAATATCTTTTAGCAATAGAACCTTTCAAATAGCATTTGTTACAACAATAAGACTTTAAGCTCCCTAAAAACCTATAGCATAAAACATTAGTCATATGTTATTTTAAATAGATTGGCTTGATAATCAATAAAAATATAATCAATCTATTAACAAATAGTACCTTTCAATAGGATACATTTATCGATAATAAATCGACCCATTGATCTTTGTTTTATATGAAAGGTGGATAACCAAATGTATCATAATAGTGAAAAAATTTGAAGGAAAGATCTTCTCTATATGGTATAAAGTAATCGTGGCTCGATCTTAAACTTTGTCAAGCTTTTCTAGATTCATACATTTTTGACATAGAGATTTAAATATGTTACTCAATTCAATTACCACAGAAGTCACTTGCTTTGACATTGATAAGTGTAAAGTAATTTGAAGTAAGTCTTACATCAAAATGTGATAATTATGTGATTTTAATAAAGAAAGTTTTCGCTCCTTCATATTCACACATCTTGATATATTTGACGCATAACCATCCGAAACTTTGACATTTTTCAAAACCTTACAAAATATATCTTTTTCAGCTTTAGAAATCCCAAAACAAGCAACAAGTAATCGATATTTACTATTAAAAAGTAACATCGGATGAAGGTCTGGGTGAATTCCCATATCAACTAGGTTAAGTCGACTTTTTAAGTCATCTTTAGATCTTCTATTCACATTGAGAATTGTCCCGATAAAATTTTCGTAAACATTCTTCTTTATGTGCATTAAATCAAGTTATGGCATAATAAATTATATTCCCAATAAGGTAACTCAAAAAATATACTTTTTTTTCCACAACTCATACTCATTGGGGTCATCTACTTCATAATCCTTTTCATCACTTTGAACATCAAGATCACCAACTTCTGTATGACTATCACCAACTTGTGTAATATGAAGCCAAACACCTTTAAAGATGTTCCTCACTATTTTCTTTGATAGAGTCATTTTCTTATATGTGAAATTGATATCTTTTAACTTTGATAAGATATTAGACCCACTAATGGGTAAAGACGATCTTTTCAACTCTTCAGTTCCATCAAAGAGATGTTTTTAGAATCTAAATCGATGATTATCATCTAACCATCGATGATGTCTCATATAACAAAACTTTTTACCATTACGTAACCACGTTGAACATGTTTGTGTAGCATAACATGGACAAGCATAATGACTTTTTGTACTCTAACCAGATAAATTTGTAAAATCAAAAAATCGTTGATAGTCTATAATAAAGTAGCATGCATATTGAAGTTTTTTACTTTTAATGCATCATAGGTCTCAACTCATTCCTATAATTACTTTAATTATTTAATAAGAGGTTGTAAGTAGATGTCTATATCATTACCTGGATCTTTTTTCTCAAAAATTATCATAGATAATATAAATGACTGTTGCTTCATAGCAATCCATGGTGGTAAATTGTAAAGAATCAATACAACTGACCAAGTACTATAAGAAGTACTCATCATTTGAAACAAGTTGAATCCATCAGATGACAGTCCAAGCATAACATTTTGAAGATCAGATGCAAAGTTTGAAAACCTAGAATGAAATGACTTTCATGCTAAAAAATCTGTAAAATGCCTCAATGATCCATCATCCATTCGCTTTTCATGAGGTTACTTCATTGGATCTACAGTTTTGAAAGATATATAGAGTCGTTGAAGTCTTGATATTAATGAAAAATAGCATAAAACCTTAACAGGCTTCTTTTTGACACATTCCTCATCACCATCATCATTCAACCTTTCATTGAGGTTTTTGTTGACCCAACGAGAAATGCCACATAAATGACAAGATTCTTGATTTTTTCTATCCTCCCAATACAACATGCAATCATTGGGACAACTATGAATTTTTTTCATATCCGAAACCTAAATATTTGATCATCTTCTTTGATTCCTTACAAGATTCAGGGATTTTTGTAAAAAAAAACATTTTTTCATAAACTATAATAATAAAGTCAGAAAGTTTTTCGTCTATCCACATAAGCATTTCAAGTGAAAGAGACAAACACAAAAAGATAATCTTGAATGCTTCGATCTTTCAAAAAGCTTTTCATTCATCTTCTTAAGCAACCTATAAAACTTTGATGCTTCTTTTCTAAGTTGTTGGTCACGTACACCTATCCCAAGTTCACCAAATTCATGCATTTCAACATTGGACTGATTAAATCCTTCATTTTAGGGAGAAAGATTATGAAAATTTTGGTTATGAATGTTAAAAGCATCTCGCAACATGCCTTTAGTGTCATATACTATAAAGGGATTATATTGGTGATGGGGAGCCTTTGATGTTAAATGAACTGTAGTGAAAGACCTTGATGGTACAGACTCTCCATGAAAATATCAATTAACATATCTCGATAGAAATTTAATACAAATTAAATGCTCATAAATAACTTTACGCATTTACCACTCGATATTAGCACATTTTACACATGGGCATAATATCATATTATCTTCACTTGTATTCTCAAATGCAAAATTAAAAAAAATTTTTACTCCATCTCTGTATTCTTGATTTAATCTTGACTTTTGCATCCAACTCTTATCTATTTATTAGTTGCTACATTATCAGACCAAATGAATATAAAAAATTAATATGAAAACAAACATGTATAATTGCATAGTTTACTATGTTTTAAATAAAAGATAATAACAAGATCAGTACTTACAAAAAATGAAAACTCTTTATTATGAAGTAATTTATCAGTTACCAAATATTATGATTATTAAAAGTCTACTACTAACGTAGACAGTACCCAAAAGTATTTGTACTTGGCGTTGACATAAGGTGAAATAAGGTGGATTTTGTAGAAATTTTTTTTCACCAAAAAAAAAATTACGAATTGCAAAAGCTGAAAGAATAGTCGAATGAAGTAAAAACTAAAGTCAATAAGTTATGAATAGTCAAAATAGGGTTGTAAAAGACAATGCTCGAATACTAAAATAGAAAGGAAAGGGAAAGTAAATTGTACTTGGTCTAAAAAGAGAAATAGTATAATAATGAAGATGAAGCTTGAAGTTGGTGATTGGATATGCTAAGTTTGGAAAGATTTTTATTGGACATGATTATGGAAGGCCTTTACTAACAAAAAATGCCCACAATAATTTTCACCTAAATATTTTTTAAATATATTATAGGCGCCTTGAACATATCGCCACACAAATTCTAACACTATTATTAAAGGCGTATATCCAAGAAAAATACCTTTAATAATTCCTATTATAGTTTGTAGTAAATTACTGAAGGCGGTTGTAGAAAACAATGCCTTCAATAATTTCCCTAAAAAAATTTTTTGGATTATTAAAGGCATATTTTATTATGAGACACTTTCAATATACCACGATGGTAATGGAAGGCATTTATTAGAAAAGGTGTCTTCAATACACCTTTAAACTTAGAAATCCATTACTGAAGGCGTTTGTTAATAAGAAACGCCTTCAAAATTTTCTCACTTAATATTTTAAGAATTATTAAAAGCATCTTCTACTATAAAATACCTTCTATATACCACCACATAAATTATAACACTGTTATTGAAGGCGTATATTTAAGATAGATGGCTTTAATAATTCCTATCATAGTTTGTATATAATTACTAAAAGTGGTTTCAAAAAACAATGCCTTTAATAATTTTCTTAAAAAAAATTTTTCGAATTATTAAAGGCGTATTTTATTATAAAATGCCTTCAATATATTATAATGGTAATGGAAGGCATTTATTAGAAAATGCACCTTGAATATACCTTTAAACTTAGTAATCCATTACTGAAGGAATTTGTTAATAACAGACACTTTCAAAATTTTTTCACTAAATATTTTAAAAATTATTAAAGGAGTCTTCTACTGTAAAATACCTTTTTTTATACCACCATATAAATTGTAATATTGTTATTGAAGGCGTATATTTAAGATAGACGCCTTTAACAATTCTTATCACAGTTTGTATATAATTACTAAAGGCGATTGCAGATAACAATGCCTTTAATAATTTTTTTAAAAAAATTTTCTTGATTATTAAAGGTGTCTTTAATTATAAAACGTCTTCAATAATTTGTTATAAACTTTGAAAATCCATAATTATTAAAGGTGATTTTTTAGTGAAAATGCCTTTTATAATTTTTTAGAATTAGAAAAGGTGTTTTCTTATAAAATACGCATTTAATAAGTTGGTTGGATAATTTTAAAGGCTTATAATTAAAGGCGTCTTTTTTGTAAAAATGCCTTCAATAATCGCCAATAAAATTTTCTCACTTAAAATTTTGAGAATTATTAAAAGCGTATTTTACTATTAAATGCTTTGCATATACTGCCACACAAATTCTAACACTGTTATTGAAAGCATATATCTAAGAAAGACGTATTTAATAATTCCTATCACAGTTTGTAGATAATTACTAAAGGTGATTGCAGAAAACAATGCCTTCAATAATTTTCCTAAAAAAAATTTCTCGAATTATTAAAGGCATCTTTTATAATGACACGCTTTTAATATACCACGATGGTAATGAAGGCGTTTATTAGAAAAGGTGCCTTCAATGTACTTTTAAACTTAGTAATCCATTATTGAATGTATTTTTTAATAACAGACGCCTTCAAAATTTTTCCATTTAATATTTTGAGAATTATTAAAAGTATCTTCTACAGTAAAATACCTTCTATATACCGCCACACAAATTCTAACACTGTTATTAAAGGCGTATATCTAAGAAAGATGTTTTTAATAATTCTTATCACAGCTTGTAGATAATAATTAAAGGCAGTTGTAGAAAACAACGCATTTAATAATTTTTCTCAAAAAAATTTTTTGGATTGGTAAAGGCGTCTTTTATTATAAACCGCCTTTAATAATTTGTTATAAACACTGGAAATCCATAATTATTAAAGGTGATTTTTTACTGAAAATGCCTTTTATAGTTTTTAAGAATTAGAAAAGGTATTTTTTTTTATAAGAAACGCCTTTAATAAGTTGGTTGGATAATTTTAAAGGCTTATAATTAAAGGCGTCTTTCTTTGTAAAAAATAACTTCAATAATCTCCAATAAAATTTTTAAGTGACTATTGAAGGCGTTGTTCCATGGAAATGCCTTTAATAATTAATTTTATATTCATTTCCCTACTTTGAACATAGGAATTTATAGAGCGCTGATAGACAAAATGATTAAAAGCTACGTTATTCAACCAAATAAAGCAAACTCTTAAACACATTTCTAGCAGACCATTGCTTTCTTTCTCTCATTTCTTGCCACCGACCTTCAACAAATCACCGCTGTGAACATCTATTTTAACCGGTAAGTCTTTTTATTTTTTAGTTTACTGTATTATTTATGCCTTCAATAGAGAATTTTTATTTTTCTAATTCCTTAATATTGACATATGTGTTTATATATTTTCATTAACATCACCGTCAGCATATGTGTTTATATATTTTCATTAACATCACCGTCAGCACAGTCGTCCAAGATTCTATTCATATTGCAAGTATGAGGTTTCTATGTAGTACGTATTAAATATTGTGGTTTGCTGAACCTTGTTGACTGATATTGTATTACCGAATGGTATTGTATGATATTGGGGATTTAAATAATATTTCATGCTGAATGGTTGTTGAACCTTGTTGTTTGATATTATTTTGCTGAATGGGTTTGAATGAGGGCTGAATAGTGTTTCTGAGTGATTTGCTAAAGGGTGTGTATGAGCACATTGCTGAATGGTGTGCTAAATGCTATTTTCTGTACATAGTATGGTATTGGTTGTATTAAATTAAGTACAATGATCAATTTAAAGGGTCATATTATGTAATTCGTATAATTATGAACAATATTGTAGGTAATATAGACTACGAACAACATCATTCTCCTTCTAATGAACATGCAGAAGAAAGAAGTGTAGGCCAAAAAAAAAAGAAGGGGCCCAAATAAACAAATCAAAATAACTTACACAAAAATTCATGTTGACTTTAATCAAAATGGACATCTTGTGTCGAAAGGAGTTGCCAAGATGGCTACTCATATTAGAGCCATCTTTCATCAGAGGATTTCAATTACGTACACCGATAGGTGATGAGTTCCCGATAATCTAAAAGATGAGATATGACAGTCCGTTGTGGTATGTTTATTCAACTATTTCGTAAAATTTGTTATATGATCATTTAATTGAAATTCAATGTGTTGATACTATTTATGTTAACTTATTTAGGAACGGTTTGACGCCCCAATTGAGTGTAAAAAGATTGTATTGCAATCTACTAGGAAAGCTTTCAGAGACTTTAAAAACATATTGATAACCCAATATATTTTACCGCTGGTTAGTGAAGATGATGTTTTGATTGTTCCACCTACGGCATATGTAGATGTCATAAGTGTTGAAGATTGAACAAATTTTATGCAACGTTGGCTTTCAGAAGATTTCTTGGTACGCAAACCAATTACCAAATTATTCCAAGTTTATAAGTCTTTATGTAATATAGCCTTTGATCTTTAGATGTATTTGATGTAATTTCTTAATTTTGTAGAAAATCAAAGAACAATATCGGGACATTTGGGTTAAACAGTAATATCATCATCAGACAACAAAAAAAGGATATGCAACTATGAAGTATGAGCTTGTATGTATTTGTACACTTGTTTTATACTCATTAATGAATATTTATAAATATTCATTTCATACATTCTAATTCTTTTATTGCAGTAATTTAATAGGAATCAGTGAGCTCAAACATAAAAGTTTCCAGATGAGATATCTAAAAACAAGGACATTTACGGAATGATGGATCTTTCGTAGATGAAGCAACCGAAGAAATGGTAAAAATGATTATATGTATAATTACTTTTTGATATAATGTATGATTGACATTGTGGTTGTATACATGAATGTATACTAACTTGTGTAGATTTATTCTAACAGCCCAATTTATTATTGTCTTTCAGGATTATTATACTGCCAAAGTAAAATATGGTGAACTGGCAACCCAGTATGGTGAAGATCCTTTGTCTTTAGCATTAAACGCTAAAAAAAAGCCTGGTCGGGTTCGTGGGGTTGGAAAATTTGTCTTGCCATCAACATATTTTGGTAAACAACCAAAAACCCCACAAATGAGAAATGCACAATATGAAGCAATAATTGAGCAACAACAACAACAAATTAATGACCAGGAGCAATGCCTTAA
This sequence comes from Durio zibethinus, assembly GCF_047325235.1. Lineage (NCBI taxonomy): Eukaryota > Viridiplantae > Streptophyta > Magnoliopsida > Malvales > Malvaceae > Durio > Durio zibethinus. The sequence continues at coordinate 15,623,714 of NC_143165.1, forward strand.
TGACCAATAGCAAAAACTTGCTGCTTTGTAGTCAATGTTAGCAGCAATGCAGTAGGTTATGCCAGTACCCCAACCTGATAGCATCGTCTCCGTATGAGAAGCTTCCGTTGCAAGTAAGGAAGCCATCCCATCATCTGCTACCACCCAAAAATGATGATATTGTTTATAATTTGAATATTAATTTATTTATTATATTGATTAATTTAGTTTTAATACTTATATTTCATTAAATGTTGTAGGAAGATGTTCAGACTCAAAGTCTGATCCTTGCCCAGGCCTTCATAAATGAGTTAACAAAATATTCGCTAAAGAATTGTACCAACGAAAACTTCATATCCATTAAGTCTGAGGAAGACTTATTTGCTAAACAATCATTTTTTTTTCATTAGTGTAGATGAGGTGAAAGAATTTTGTGAAATAGATGAATTATTAGCTGCTGAAATCGTTACTTATATGAGGTTAGCTTATTAATACAAATATGCACATTCAATATGTAGTAAGTTAGTATTAGGGTGTAATACTAACCAGTAGTGTTGATTGTTATCGTGTAGCTTCCTGTATAGAGAGCTGAAGGGGAGATAGTTGATGAATAGATTTAGATTTATTGACCCTGACTTCATTAGTGAGCAGAGTGGCATAGTTGTGTATCATGCTAATCATGTGATCCTATGTATGAAAAGACTGGTTGATTATTATTTTCTCCCGTATAATGCATAGTAAGCTATATTTCAACCTTAATTACTCCAACCTGCTCTATTCTATTATTTGATGAGTATTCTGAGTATATTATTGTTATTATTTTGCAGTCATCATTGGGTGCTTATTGTGATTGATACCAAATCTTTAACGTCATACTTTCTTAATTCAGTTAATCCAATAGTGATGCCTAACCCTTATAATCAAAATTTTATAAAGAGGTATTACAGTACTTTATTATATTATATATGTTATGTTTCTTCATAAGAAATTTTATTTATTTCCCACTAATTTTTTTCTTTTCAATTTAGGATAATATCTGCATTCAATAAAAAGATAAAAAAACTAAAATAGGTTACCGGTAAATGTCAAATTTATTCTTTTAATGCTGAGTTTGTGTAGATAAATATTTTTTAAACCGAATCAATTTAATTTTTAGGTATCTCGTCAAACTGATAATACTGAATGTGGATACTATGTCTTTCATTTTATGTGGAAGATAGTGTTACATGATTTTATGACTACACCATTCAAAGTTAGTATAAATTTCATAAACTCATTATATATTCAAAAAAATAAAATGGTACTTTATGTTCTCATTTTTTAACATTTACTTATGGTTTTTTTTTTAGTGGGAGGGTAAAAATGCTTCAGGGAAGATGAGCTGGATGAAGTCCGTAAAGAATGGTGTGATTATGTATTGTCATTTATCAATGTTGATAAACCTTTAGGTTAGACATTGTTGGTTGAATGTAAATATATATGAAATAAATTGTTATGATGTTTTTAACATACCATGTTGAATGAAAACTTTAAGTTTATACATTAGGGGTATTGATTTATTTTTTTACTTTCTCGTCAAATAAAAAAACCTAAAAAACTAAAATAAAAACATATACCTCAATAATTCTAAAAGACTCAATTACCCAATAAATCCATGGTAAGTTGTCTGGTTTTATTTGCATTATTTACTCGACAATTAAGGAAAAATAATTATTTGTTTGGAATTTAGGGAATTGTTAAATCTTACGAAAAAAACCTTTACTCTCTACTTTTTTCTTGTTTGTTTTGGAAAAATTCTAGTGAATTAGTAGTTAAAATTTTAGGTGTTTTTTATTGTGGGAATTAGGTATTAGGGAATGGTTGGTTTTTGGGTTTTGAGTATTTGAATAGACAAGGGGTTTTGCCTAAGAGTTTGATGATGATGACTATCCCTTTTTTTTTTGGGCATTGTAGTCAATTGATGAGTTAGATTTTACGTATTTTTGGATATGGGTGTTGGATGTTGGGTATTGAGTGTATGATTGGTTTTCGGGCTTTGGGGTATTTGAACAAATAAGGGTTTTCACTTGAAAGTTTGGTGATGATGCTAGCATTTGGTGTGTGGAATGGTCGACTAAGGGTTAGGTGGTGGGATTGGGAGCTTATCGTGAGCTTAAAGGTTGAAAGGTCTATTTATGGGAGAGTCATCTTTCTTTGTGTATTGCTCACTAAAAAGGAAATGAAGCTTGAGAGGTGCAGAAGGTTGTGTTGTTATAAAAAATTAAGGTCGGCAAATGGCGGCCAGAGGCATAAGGCATTAGACCAATGCCGTGCTCTTTGGTTCATCCAATGCCTCTGATTGAATATAATGAAATAGAGAGAGAAAAATAAAATAAGTGAAGAAGGGAGAAAAAATATTGATTTTTTTTCTTAAAGTAAATCTCATTTTTAATATTATTTTAATTTTCCATGTGAAATACACACTTGACTATTTTTTGCCATATGTCACTATTAATTGACTTAAAACAACTGGGCATTTCACTTTTGTTTTTTTTGTAAAAAAAAAATCTTTATTTTTTTCTCATTTTTTTTTTTTATTTTGCCTCTTCGCAAAAGATAAAAAAAGTAAAAAAGAAAAGAAAAGAAAAGACAAAGAAAGAAATATGAAAAAAATATTGTTAAATTTAAATAATTCAAGATTAATTAACTAAAAAATATTTAATATAGAATAATTTTTATGCTTAAGAGTTAAGTTTTTAAAAAAATAATTTGAAAAACTAATTATTTCCAAAAAAACTAGTTTGGATTAATCAATTAAATAATGATACTTGTTAATTTATTAAATATTTAAGTAAAATTTTAAATATAAATTTTAAAATTAAAATAAATAATTTATAAATATTTAATATCTAATCCTAATTAAAAATATTTTTTTGGGAAAATTGAGTCATCTCATATTTTTATATGGAGAGGATAATTAATTTTTTATACAATCCAATCCTTTCTTTGTGCATGTACCAAAAATAAGATATGATCATAATTATTATATTCTATTTATAATCTTATTGACAAAATATGTCCTAAAAAGATAAAATTACATCCATGATCAGTCATTGTTTATGAGGGTAATTATCATATGTTTGTTTAGCCAAGAGCCGGTGTTAGGCGAGTTGAGCTAGCTTGGGCTTGGCTGGGCTATCATTTGTAAGAACAAAACGGGTTCGTCATTTTGCATAGATCCACAATATTAGACCAAGACAAATTGTACCATGAGCAAAAACCTTCAAGAAATGGGCCATCATTGCGATGACCTTCAGGCTCCAGCTTTCGCCTCATTTTCTAGGGCCCTGTGTTCAAAACTAAATTACAGTTACATTTGTTTAACAAAAAATAATTTTTAAAAAATATTTATAGTTTTTGAATTGAAAGAAATTTTATGTTATTTAAATGAATTAATGAAAAATATTTTTTATTATTTAGTTATATTTTTTAAAAAAATTATTGTTTTCAAAACAAATAGAACCTACATGTTTATAAATTATAAAACTCCCACAAGAAAAAAGACGGAAAAAGAAAACAAATTCATGCTTCTTGAACTTCTTGATTTGTTTAATAAAAATTTTCATAAACAAAATCCATATAACAAGTTTAATTTCAACATATACTCTTTTCTTCCTTCCAAAATAATGAGTTGCACTAAATGGTTCGAATTTCGAGCGACAAAATTAAAGATAGTATTTCTAGTAATATATAATAGTATTATCTTATTATTTGTTAAATAAACTTAATTTTCAAAAATAAAAAAGAAATATTTTTCTTTCTTATAATTATAAAGGGGGCAGCCAAACAAATTCATTGTTTGGCACCAACTACAAGCAATAGTTCTATCTTGAAAAAAAAAAAAAAAAGAATTCAGTGGCCAAGAAGAAAAGAAAGCATGTTAATAACTAGCCAACAATGAAGGCCATGGGAATTGTGCTTTTTTTTTTTTTTTTTTTTTTTTCCATTTTTTGAGCTCACATGCAGCCATGTGAACAGATCGTTTGTGGACCAAACCAACTACTTTATTAATTATTCTCTTATCAATCAATATTTTTTAACAAGACATAATCTTATTATTAACAACCAATATCCAGTACGAACAAAGAGGATATACTGACATAATTGATTCTATAATTATATCTTTTATGTACATAATATATGCATACATGCACATGCTTGCTTGCATGCAGACATGATCCAACACGATTTTTTTGGCTGTAATTGATTCCATGCTTGCATGCGTGCGTGCAGAAATATCCTTGAGAGAAAAAAATTATATATAATAGATGATTAATTGGGGAATTGTAATTTTTTTTTAATTCGTTTCATTTTTTTTCAGACTTTTTGGAGAAAAAAATAATATATTGTTAAATTCGTATGTGAAGTTAAAAAATTACATTTTTAATAAATAAAAAATAAATATGTTAATATTATTAATGATCTTTAAATTATATTATAATAATATTTAATTGGTATTTGAATTTTAAAATTTTTTATTATAATACTTGAATTAAAAATCTACTAATTAATGTGGTATTCACCTCTGATATGATTTTAAATAATAATATGTGACTGATAAATAATTTTTTAAATATTATATTAATTAATAAATTTATAATTTAAATAATATATTAAAAAAATTTTTAAAAATAAGATACAACATTAAATAATTATTTCATTATAGTTCAAGAATCAATTGCCATTTTGTCGCAAAATCCTCAAGTAATGGGTTTGAAAAGACTATTGTTTCTATCATTTAATTGAAGATAAAGAGAACTTTTTTCATTTGGTATACATAAAAGAAATTTATCCAAAATGTTGGGTTGCTGAAATTTTCAGGAAATTGTCTATGATTCTTCACGAACTGTTTTTGAAAATTACAAATGTTAAAATACTTGAATTAAGGCTCCTCAAGCATGTGCATATGTATGTCTGAATGTAATGATATTTGTCTCAACCTTTTTGGCTAAGATCCAGTTCATTTTTGTGTAATGTTGTCCCTAGTCGATTTCTCACGTCATATATTCTTAATGTTAGTTATTCATCGAGTATAAACATTAATTATCACTCACTCGAAGGTTTCCAATTCGAATGGAAGAGATATTTACTTAAATCAAGCTCTTTTTCTTAACGTGTATATTTTTTTTATAAGACGATCATGAATATTATTAAATTTTGTTTGGATTTTGTATTTTTCTTGAATGATTTTAAGATAAATGAAGAGCAGGGACAGGTATAAGGAGCATTGGATGCAGGGTTTAACAAAATTTCCGGAATAGATTAAGGTTATTCAATGCAACCGGCACATAACATGGGCTGTCAGTCAGAATGGCAGAAAATCTGATTATTTGACCAAATTTCCATCCCCAACCAATCTTGATATCTGTTTTTACACTTTGGGTTTCTAATATAAGCAGATTCCATTAAGATATGACTGGAGATGCTGTATCGGATCTCTCTCCCTCTCTCTGATATATAACTAGAATTATGACACTAACTACAAACCTTATTGCTTTCTGTGGGATGATGGGATGTGGAACATTTTGTTTACTAACCCATAAATGAAAAAAAAAAAAAAAACTAATAGGGATGTAGTTCGCAGATTCTAAAATTTCGAAAGAAAAAGTGGTGATAGGAGAAATTACTTAACATGATAGATTCCAAGGAATAACTGATTTTTGCATTTGGTCGACTTTATAAGAATGTAAAATTTTTATATTTAGTTAAAAAAATATAAAATTATTTAATGAAGTCTTTTATTATATTATCATTAAGTTCTAGTGAACCATACGAGATAAATATGAAAATATAAAAATAAATTATTTATTTAACATTTTATTTATTAATTATAAAAAGATTTATAGACTATTTATATATTATAAATCAATAGGAAGAAAAAAGAATCACCTACTCAAAATTTTAGTTTCAATGGCCGTAGCTGTTTAGTTTTTATGTTTTATTTCTGCATTATGAGGCCATTGATATTCAAAAAGAAGAAAAATAAAGAGAAAATTAGTAAATCTTCATTTTTTGTTAGGAGCATTTTAGTGTCCAAAGGGTAAAGTGAATTTTTATAAGTCAACTAACTAGTAGGCATTTTAGTCATTTTGAACAAGCTAGCATGTTTAGCCAACCCAAAATCTTAGGGTCCACATTAGCTCGGCTATTTTAGCAGGCTACCTACTAACACATGGGAGTGCTAATTTGTCATCTCTTAAGTGGACCATTAATTGCTAGCTCAGTTTGGCTTATAAGGTTAGCCCAAGTCTCCTTACACTGATTTCAGGCCATTTAGGCCCAAGGTCCCCTATCACATAGGTATAAGTAGCTCCATTTAGATACTTATAAACCAACTGAAAACTCTTAGCTTCCTAACTCACATTTTATCTTATTTTCCTTCCCATTCCTTGACTGAGCATTGATTTAATCATCGAACCACAAACATCAAGAAAACTTTTGGCTTTTGTTGTTGACCAATCTCCTTTCATTGTGCTTTCAACATTTTACTATTGTGAACAACTCAGCACAAAACATTTTGGTGCATAGGGTAGGGGGTTAAAGTGCCACCAAGAAAGAGAGTTATGGAAAAAGGAGAAATTGCTACTGTTGGAACTCATACCCAACTCAGCCAACCAAACCCAGATCGAGTAGCCACAACAGTCTCGACAATGGAACAATTCGAAAGATTTACCTAACAACTACAATCCTTAAAAGAAATGATACAAAACTTAATCTTACCATAAACCTCGAAAGCACCAAATCCAATTACTTCCAAAAGCCCTCCAATATAGAAATTACAAATATATAAGGACAGTATTGCCTCGTTGGCATTAGACAAGGATGAAACACCAATAACTCACTACCTTATAAATACCCCAACACAAGTGACCACTTAAAAGCCCAAATAAGCCACCTAAAAACCATAACTCAACAAAGATTTGAAAGCTCAGATGGAGGTAATGGAGAAAGAGTTAACAAACAAAACCTCTTTTTTTTTACAATTAGGTAAGATTCCTAGAAACCTCTTTATTCATCGAGGAGATAGATTGAGCACTGTCACCCAAATGATTCAAGATGTCGATTTTGGAGACTTATGAAGGTATGTCTAATCTATTTGATCAACTTGAACTTTATCACACTAATATGATGATACATTGAGCTAACGAGCCCTTCACGTGCAAAGGGCTTGTCACAACACTTAAAGAGGTAGCTCTGTCCTGGTATAATAGCCTCAAACCAAGGTAAACCATTATGTTTAAATAGCTCAACCAGCAATCGACAAATAAAAAAATTAACATTTAACCTGATGTCAATCTATGAAGGCATAAATTAATCCCTAAAAGAGAATGTCATACGTTTTAATGTTGAGACTTTTCAAGTGAAAGACTTGGAACAAATGGCTATAGTGGCTGCCTTGACAAATGGACTAAACGACTGAGAATATCACTTCAAGCTCACCTTCTCTTTAAAGTCATCGAACACTTTAGTCAATATGCTATTCATAGCTAAGAAATATATTAACATTGAAAATACAATGAAAAGTAGCTAAGGTGAGAGAGGCTTATCCTTTTCTCCTTGGTTTGCAAAAAGAAAAAAAAAATCTACAATCCTTTAAGAGGTAAAAAATCTGAAGGGTTCCTTAAGGCAAGAAACCTAAAGGATGATACCGTAACTACATCACATTAAATACCTCCCGAGAGAAGATTTTAATGTAAATTGAAAGGGATCTTGAGTTTATATGGCCTAAGCTACTAAGGTAAAATAATAAAAAAGATTCGATGAAGAGATATGCCTTTTTATAAATACTATGACCATAATACCAATGATTGCATCGACCTAATAAATGAAATAGAAAATTTGATCAGAAGAGGTCAATTGAACATATTTGTAGATCGAAGAAGGAAGGGACAAGGGAAATGAGATTTTAAGAAGGGATAAAAAATAACAAACATGGAAAAACCAAAAAAAAAAAAAGAAAAAAAGGTAACTGAGATGGTAATGATTGCAAGTCTGATCAAAGGGATAAAAAAAGAAATAATATTGACATCAGGCCTATCATGGGAATCATCAATGTTATTATTAGTGGGACCTCAATATTGTCCAAGAAAAAATTTGACCAGGGAATAGTTATGGCCATTGGATCCTCGATAAAGAAATAAAAAAGTTAGAAGGAAACCGATCTCTTTCAACTCGAAAGATTTGTAAGGGATCTAGTTCCCACATGATGATGCCATTATCATTTAGGTTGTGGTCTATAACCATGTTATGAGGATGATCCTATTTGACAATAGGAGTTCGAATAACATCTTAGATCACTCAACCTTACTGAAGATAGGGATAACTAAAGAGATGTTAAAGTCATTTACCACCACTTTGATCTATTTTAAGAATGAACAGGTACTAGTAAAGGGAACAATTATACTATCAATCATTTTAGGTACTGAGTCGAGAAGTATCACCCCAGTCATAGAATTTATAGTGGTTAATGTCCCCTTAGCACATAACATGATATTAGGCTAATAAACTTAGTTTATTATGAAAATCATTAGTTTAGCTCTTTATCTTAAGATCGAGTTCCTTACTCATAATAGGGTTGGAGAGGTTTGAAGATACCAATTCATAGCTTGGCAATGCTATGTCACAAACATGAAAGAGAGGACTATGAAGTAGACTAATGGCTCAGCTAAAGCCAAAGAGTCCCAAGATAGAGAAAAGATAGAGGTAAAGGTTTTATAGCAATAAAAGAAGACAATAAGGGCAAGAAGATCAACTAAAATGAAAAGAAACAAAAAATAATTTTTTAAGAGCCAATACTGAACTCTTAAGCTTGCAAATTGTTAATATCTTTTCAAATATTTTTTTATGTCGTTCTTTAAAGCTAGTAGTCATGTTAATTGCATTGTGCTCTTAAGTTGGTTTCATAAATACAAACAATTACATTTATTGAATTCTTTATCTCATATCTGTATGAATACATTAATTTACCGAACTAATGAATTAAATATGTCATCATGCATGTCAAGATTCATCCTTATCATAAGAAACAATTCCATCCTAATTGAGGAAAAAGAAATCATTGATTAAAAGCTCAAAATTGATATTAGTCGACCAAAACCAATAGAATCTTTATACTTGTGCCATTATTTGAAAATAACATAGAAAAACATATGCAAATAAGGACCAAACTCAACCACAAAGAATAATTATATGGTTGTTAAGGATTAATGCCTACCTGCTCACATGGACCCTATTAGATATACCAAGGATTGATCCCATGATGATAGTCTATAAACTGTATATCGACTTGAACATGAAGCTAACTTAACAAAAGAAAACAAGTTTTACTTTTAAAAGGTAAAAAGTCATTAAAAAATAGGTCAGCAAGCTGCAAAAGGCTAGCTTTATTAGGAAACATACTACCCTAAATGGATAGCCAATGTCATTATAGTGAAAAACATAACAAAAAGTGGAGAATATGCATTGACTTCATCGACCTCAACAAAACCTACCCAAAGGATAGCTTTTCTTTATCAAACATAGACCAGATAATAGATGATAGTGCCAAGCACGTCCTACTCAGTTTCATGGATGTATACTTGGCTATAATCATGTCATAATGTTAAAGAAAGATGAGAAAAAGTAGCCTTTATTACTAAAAATGGCTTGTATTATTACAAAATGATGTCATTTGCCTAAAAAAAAAGTAAGGATGACCTACCAAAGGCTGGTCAATAAAATTTCAAGGACCAAAATAACCGTAATGTAAGGTGTATGTTGACGACATGATTGTAAAGACTAAATGTCTAACCAAACACTTGAAAGATCTAGAGGAAACATTTAACATACTTAAAAAGTACAACATAAGGCTCAACTTAAGTAAATGTACCTTCAGTGTCATTTCAGGTAAGTTATTTGAATATATAATCAACTAGAAAGAGATAGAGGTGAACTTTAAGAAGGTTCAAGCCATCTTAAATATAAAAGCTTTGACCTCAGTAGAATGGTGTAAAGGCTTATAAGAAAAGTTATTACGTTGAACAAACTTATGTCAAAATCACTAGATTGGTACCTATCACTTTTTAAGATATTTAGAAATACCTTTGATTTTAGATGGACACTCCAATATCAAAGAGCTTTTAAAGAGCTTCAAGAGTTTCTCTTGTTTTCCCATATATTATCAAAATTAATGCTTGACGAGGTGTTGTACCTCTACATTGTAATTACAAACCAAACCATTTACTCAATCCTAGTATAAGAAAGAAAAAAACAGAGGCCAATATACTTCGTGAGTTAAGTATTGACTAAGGTAGAGCTCAATTAGTGAAAAATAGAGAAGCTAACTTATGTTATTATCACTTTAGCCTAAAAGCATAAATTGTACTTTCAATCCCACATAGTGAATGTTTTGATTGACCAGTTGTTCAGATAAATTTTATAAAAGCCTAAGCTATTAGGTAGATCGATCAAATGAACAGTCGAGCTCAGTAAGTATAACTTGTACATACTACTCAAATTGGCCTAATGTTGTAGATGCTAGTTGATTTTGTTGTTGAATGCACATCGACTAAGAAAGAGCAATAGCCTAGAATGGTAGAAGACTGAAAAAAAAAAAGATAAGACTTGAAAAGATTTTGTGGATGGGTCAGCAATTAACAAAAAAAGTCGGGTCGACCTAATTCTAATCAATCCGAAGAACATATTGTTCCAATATGCTTTAAAGTTTAGGTTCAAGGCCTCGAATAATAAAGTAGGGTCTGAAGCATTGATCGTTAGCACTAAGACTAGCTACCAACCTAAATGTAAAGAGTTTCCTCATTTATAGTGACTTGTAGTTAGTGGTTGGGTAGGTGAATAAAGAATTTAACTCGAAAATAAAGAATAAAAAAGTATTTGGAAAAAGCATTGACACACCTAGCAATGTTCCTAAAGGTTGAGGTGAGAAAATATCGAGCTAAAAAAATACTATAGTTGATTTGTTATTTAAGTTGCCATTTGGGATTACAACATATAACTTAGCACATGTCCTGGTAGAAGAGTTGATGGAGAAGAGTGTCAATGAGTGTTGACATCAATTTTGTCCCCAAAAATAAAAATAATAATATTATACGAAATACAAAAAAAATAAATACCAAAAAAATACAAAAAAAAGAACAGCAAAAAAATAGAAAAAAAATCGAGGATGGCAATGGTGCCATCCCCGGCACCACTGCCACCAAGCCCACCACCCATCCCATACCCTGTTCATCTTACCATACTACCAGAAAATACAAAAGAAATAAAGAGACATGGGGCTCGTGCTTACACCCCACGCCGAGCCCCATGCCTTTCGCCCCAAATATGCACGGTTGGAGCTCTATAAATAGAGTTCTTAGCCAAAATAAAGAAAAGGCAGATAGAAGGGGAGTAATGTTGCAAAAATAAACTGCCAAAAAAAAATAGAAACCACAGTCTTCGTCGAATCGATGAGGAACCCAGCGCCAAGGAGGTACCTACAACAAAAAAAGAGAAAGGTTATTAGTTTGAGTATTAAAAAAAAAAAAAGGGAAGAAGAATAGAAAACTTAGAACCCTGATCTACGTCGATCAGGGTCGTTTCCGGTGAAGAGGAGACCAGATCTGGAAAAATCGCGTCGAAAGGAACCTCCTGGTCATTTTTTAAGTTTTCGACCACCGGCGACGGCGGATCAGATGGCGACCGACGCAGTGGTCTGGCGACTAGACGACGGGCAACCGGACCTCTCCCCCAGAGCTCTTTCTACCTCTCTTTTTTTTTCTGCAAACAGAAAATAATGAACAAAAAAAAATCTTCAGCTATATATAGGAAACCAAAACTCAAAACGACGTCGTTTAGGGAAAAACCCAAAACGACGTCGTTTTAACTATGGAGGATCCGCGCGTGGACCCGAATCCAATCTGAGATTTGCGCAAACCGACCTGCTAACCCTTTTCAACCAATCGAACCGGTTCAGACAAACCGCAAGTAAACCGATCTGAATTGTCGGATCATCGAACCGTTGACCGAACTGAAAATCGGTCAGACCGGTCCAGACCAGTGCTGATCGAACCGTTGATCGGTCCGGTTCATGTAAAAAAAATTTTTTTTTTGAATTTTTGAATTTTTTTATATTATTATTTTTGTTATTTTAAGTATATTTTTTACATTTATGCATGATAAATTTTTAAATTTGTTAGAATAAATGTCTCATTGTTTTAATAATAATAAAATTGAAAACAAATAAAAACGATTAAAAATATATGTTAAAAATACTCAAAAACATATATTTATTATTATTATTTTCCCTGCTTAGATGTTGGAAGAAATAAAAAAATATTTTTTTAAAAAATAATTTCGCTTAGATGTTGAGGAATTATTATTAATAAATTTTCATACAAAAAAATATAAGAAAATTTTAAATTAATTTTTAAAAATCATTAAAATCGAACTTGCTTCGAAAATCCGCCTAGATGGTGGGGATTTTTAGAGATGTTCTTATTTTCTTAAAAACGAAACCTTAAACACTAATTTTTAATTTTCAAAATCCTAAGTTTCTAAAACCTCTTAAATCCAAACCCCTAAAATTCGAAACCCACAAAATTCAAACCCCCAAAATCCAAAATCCTTAAAGTCCAAACCCTTAAATCAAAACCCCAAACCACAAAACCCAAACCCTAAAATCTCCAAACTCTAAAATCAAAACCCTAAACCTTCCATATCCTAAAATTCAAGCCTTAAAGCCCTCTATACCTTAAAACCAAACCTTCAAAACCTCTACTCAAGCCCTTACTCAAAACCTCTTAAAAATCTTAAGGATACGTGTGAAAATTCCATTTGAAGCAATTTGTTCCTGAATGCCGCCTAGATGATGGGGTATTTAGAAAATTTTACTTCGTTAAATCTTTGTACACGATTTCTTAATTCGCCTTAATAATAAGATTAATGAATAAAGAGTATAATAATAAAATTGGGATCTTAAATATAAACAGTCGCACCTAAGCTTTGCCTAGACGTTGGAGAGCCGGGGTGGTCTCATTATACTTAAGAATCCAACTCTTAAATTACATTTCATTGTAAATGACATTTCTTAGCATACATACGTTAGCATGTTATCATCGATAATTGATTGCATTATTCTCTCTTTAATATGCTGTTCGATGATAAAATATTTTATAATAAAAAAGAATAATACTTTTAAAAAAATTATGATCTTATAAAATAAAATAAAAATAACATTCCGAAAGAAATAATTCTTGATACTCTGCCTAGATGTTGGAGAGTCACTAACAATTATTTTCTATAAAGATTGTTATTTCATTTTAAGAATTATTGTATTAAATCTTAAGCGAAAAGAGTCATTTTAAATTCTGCCTAGATGTTAAAAAATTTTAAGATAATTCTTTAATTTAAAGATTTTCTCAATATTTCTAAATAAAAATTTTCAGCAAAATTTTATTTTTCCAAATGAAAGGAATTAGTGTTAAATTTCAAATTAAAACTATTTTTATCCAACATCGAAAATAGCGCATAATTAAATGGTACCAATTTATGGGCGTTGTGGGGGTGCTAATCCTTCCTCACACGTAACCGACTCCCGAATCCAACCTGATTTTCGAAGACCAAAATTCATCTTTTTGATAAATTTTAAACCTGCTTTTATAGTTTTATTGAAAAGATAAACTTTTGGGTGGCCAATCACACCCTAACAAAGATTGGTGGCGACTTCATTTTATTTTTCTCGATTTTAAAAACTCAATTTACGTCTGGTAGTCCCAAAACCGTTACGACAGCTTGACGACTCCACTGGGGACTTTTGAGAGTCAGGCCAAATTTTAGTTATGCGCTATTAATAACTATTGGATTTAATTAGTTTTATTTGATATTTAATTTAATTCTCTTTATTTTTAATTTTTCAAAATATACATACAAGTTAATAAATAAAATAAATTGCTTGTTAGCTATTACTTTATTTTGATTTTGTGTTTATGATTTATTCATGTTATTTTGATTAATACATTACTTTGCACAAACTTTGCATATTTATTCGCATGCATGAGCTCTAGACCCGGGCTCTTTCCCTTTTAGGAGGAAGTGAAGTAGCTACGCTCTCGTGAGGTGATAACCTCCGCATTTGCTAGTGAAACACTTCCACTCAGATTGAACCCTTTCCGTTAGTAACCTGTAATGGGTGAGGATTGGGGAACCTTACTAGTCTATACGGACAACGATGTGAGGAATAGTTTGGGAACCATTAGACGCATAAACCTTAACCCAGCATATCGTAAGCCATATGAACCTTATCGATCTTTTTATAGAAATAACCAAAAATGGATGATAAAAGAAAAGCATTTTCTTAAAAAATATATATATATATAAATTTTCTCTTTACATTTAGTTCATTCATTTGGTAATTGTTCAAATTTTACAATTTCATAAAATATTTTAGAATAAAATGATTTTTTTCAAAGCATTATCCAACAAGCCAACAAAAAAAAAAAAAAGGTTTTCAAAAAATTAAAGATTTTTCTTAAATTCTTTGTTTATTGGCCCAATAAAAAAAATCAATTTTCATGTCCTAGTTATTTTGTTTTTCCCTCTAAATTTTTTTTTTATTTTGTTTCATCTTTTGCATTTCATACATCATAAAAAATAATACATGTATCCCATTCATAAGCATCATAAAAGGTAGTGTCAGTTTCACTAGGTTGGCATAATACAAGCATTGTATTCCATGTAAAAATATAACATGCACTTGATAGGTTCATGCATTCCATATAAGTATGCTATATTAGTCATAGGAATACATCTCATCATTCATGTAAACATGTCATTGCATTTCATGCATATAAATTCATGAATGGTGGGGTCGTATGGAACAAACGTTGCACTATCCCTGCAATATAATATTCTTTACATAAACAGTCATGGTTGATAAAAATTTTCATTTGGGTCATTTGTACATATAAAAATTCATTGTCATAGGCATATACGCATTTCATGACATTCTTTAGCCATCATATTCATGTATTCATACTTCATGTATCATTGTTTTTGTGATATTCATTCAATAAGGGTAGTAATCTAGAATTTTTTATCTAAGTCCTGGAATAATTTTGTCTGTCTTGTTGGAAATCAGAGTCACAAAAATGGGAGATCAATTGGAAGCAAGGATTAGTGCTTTGGAATTGAATCAAGAGGAATTATGGCTTGAGCTTTGAGAGATGAAATGACAAATGGCTTAATTGATAGAAATGGTTAAAAGTGGTGGTATGGTTGAGTTAGTTGCTCCTTAAAGACTGTTGTCACTTCCGTCAAGTCAAGGTCAATTGGCTCTCGTTAGTTCCAACACACTGCTAGAGTATGCTAAAGCATTGGGTGATTTGAACAGTGATCGAAGTTTGGGCGAACTTAAGAGAGGAATAGGTGAACTAGCCACGCAAATTACTGAGCTCAAGAGTTTGATTTTCAATAAGGAGTCACCTGGCTTCAAACAACCATCACCAACTATCTCAAGTCCTAACCCATACGTAAATCCTCCTTATAACCATTTTCGACCTCCTTTCCAAGAACCTAGGATTAAACCCCCAATTTTCATGCAACCACCAAGAATTTCACACCTGAACCCATATCCACCATCTTATATTTCACAATCGTCTATTCAGCATGCTATCCTATCACTACCTTTTGAACCTGATCTTCGACCCAGAGTTTCTCAATTCACCTTGAGACTAACTATACCAGCACCTTTTCAGCAAAGTAAACCAACCATAGGACAGAAAAACTCTGGTAACACCAATGGAAAAGCCCCTATTGATCCAATACCCATGTCCTACATAGAGTTATACTCGCTGCTCCTAGGGAACTACCTCATTGCCCCTATCCCTGCTGAACCTCGTAAACCACTTTTTCCTAAATGGTATAACCCTAATGCCCAATGTGAATACCATTTTGGTGTTGTGGGTCATTCTTTGAAAGATTGCACAGCTTTGAAACATAGGGTGCAACGATTGATGAAAGTCAGATATCTGAGTTTTGATACCAAAATGAAGCCAGTTATTCATGAGAACCCTTCTTTGATCCATACCGAAATGGTAGGCAGTGCTACAGGCAACAGTAGGGTTAGTCAGGATGATGAATAAAAAGCTTTTTAAGCAAAGAGTTATCCTTCCTAGTAATCATAGTTAACTATTTTTTAAGAGAGACAAAGGGAAGTGGGAGTAGGTTTGGCACTTTTTAGCCCCAGCCCTAGAATAGTTCATGATGTGTAAACTTGATGCTTTTGGAAATGAATGGAAACTTCTTTTAACTTAGATTTTTTATGAATTGATGCATCTGTTTATTTTATTGGCGTGCCTAAAAGAGTATAAGAAAGAATGATGGTTGCAAGTATGTTTTCACCTAACTTTTGAGACAGAAGAGATATATCTAGATGACCCATTTTGAATATAGGATAGAATTCAAGTTTCCCCTCACCAAAATAACAAAATTTGACTTGCATATCATGCATCATTTGCTTGAATTCATTACTTTTCATGCCAGCTAAGGACAAGGAATGATAATTGTAAATATACTTTTGTCAAACCTTCAAAGCAATTTTTTTTTATATATATAATAGAATTCATGCCATGCATTTCTGACTTCTGGTAATTAATAAAAGGTTCAAGGATAGCTATTCTAGGAAACAAGGTTAGTTGAGTCTGTAAACTTATAGCACTCGAGCCAGTACCATAATCATGAAAAATGAAGGTGCTAGTCGAATGGACAGGTAGAAAAAGCCCAAGGAAAGATCGGTGAAACAGTTACAGGAATGCAACAAAACGTGAACAGACAATTGGCAGAATTAAAATAGATGATAATGGAATTGACAAAAGGAAAAGAAGTTGTTGAGACGTACAGGACAAGGGAGGAAATAGTTGTCGAGACACCATTGTATCCATCTGGGTTCACATATGTTCAAGATCCACATGTGTCACAAACACCTCCAACAACTGATCAACCTTATATTGGCCATTTTGCTAAGTTACCATCAGTTCAGACAAATGTCAATCTTGGGCATACTCCTCACAACTTCACTACTGTGCCTAATGTGGATGATCATAAAGAATTGAAGAGGGTGCCAGATCCATCAGAAGATATAGTAATGAAAGATAAGTATGATCTGTTGGAAGAGAGATTGAAAGCAATTGAAAACCATGATGTCTACGAGAATATTGGCGCCAACGAGCTTAGTCTAGTGCCTGATCTCATTATTCCATCAAAATTCAAAACCCTAAATTTTAAAAAGTATAACGAAACTGGATGTCCTAAAATACATTTGACTCAATACTGTCACAAAATGGTTGGGTATGGTGGTGATGGAAAGCTACTTATTCATGTCTTTCAAGAAAGTTTGATTGGGACAACAGCTAATTGGTATCATAGTTTAAAAAGCAGTCAAATTCGTACTTAGAGAGATTTATCATGGGCATTCTTGAAGCAATACCAGTATATGTTGGAGTTAGCTCCAGACCGATTAACCCTTCAAAATATGAAAAAAAACCCTAATGAGAGCTACAAAGAATATGCTATTAGATGGAAGAATATGGCATCACAGGTATAACCACCTCTTACCAATAGGGAGTTAAATTCCTTGTTTGTGGATACCCTTCCTTCTCCATATTATGATAAGTTGATTAGCAATACTTCATCAGAGTTTGTGAATTTATTGTTTGCTGTGGGTAGAATTGAGGATGGGATAAGAAGAGGAAGAATTATAAATATTGGTGATGAAAAAAGAGGAGATATTTTTGTAAAACAAGCCCAAGAAATAATTGTTAAAGGGCAAAATAAGAGAAATCTCACCATGATGTAGGAAGATCCAACGGATGATTATTCACAATGGCTACCATATTGCCCCCAACCAATATTTTCGATCGATGATTTTCCTCGACCACTTCATCTGTGTGATCAAATTCCTTCACCACGAACAAAACCAAGGATCAACTTAAGCCATTCACAGAGTTGTAAGAGAAAGAGAGCCAAAGTGTATCATTCACTTTCAATACCTTACGCTGAGCTCTTTACTTTACTGATAGAGAATCATATGATCTCTGTTGTTCTTGCAAGATCCAGAAAGCCTTCGTACTCGAAGTGGTATAATCCTAATGCTAAATGTGAATGTCATGATGGAGTTAAGGGGCATTCCATAGAAGATTGTACTACCTTCAAAGATAAAGTTCAAGCTTTGATCGACGCAGATGCTGCAAAGTTTAAAGAGCTAGTTGGTGGTTTTGATGATTGATAGTAGTAAAGTTGCAAGTTAGTGATGCTAAAGTTGAAAAATCAAGGGGAAAACCTTTATTTATGTAACTTTGAATATCACCTCAAGAGTATGATCTAGATAATAAATTCTTTTTGGTCAAGTCTTAAGGTTTGCATTACATGAGTAAACATTATGCGTCATAGTGTTTTATTTCGTGTAAGTTTCGATATATAGTTGGTTTTTCTAAAAATAAAAAAAAAGGAAAAATGTTAGATGTGAATAAAGCCCCATGTGGTTAAGTACCAAGGCTAGAGAAATTCTTTTGAAAAAAAAAAGCAAAAAAAAAAAAAATGAAGTTTTGGGTCTAAGATGAATTAATGATCATTATTAAAAAATTTTCAAATACCTAAATGCCAATTTGCTCATTCAGTTGACCCCATTTCATCAGTCATGACCCCTTGATAGCCTTAAATTCGAATTTGTGAACCTTATTTTCACCTGATATTGTTGGCAATATTCTTTTCTAAGGCAATGAACAAATGAAACAGCCATTAAAAAATGTGTGGTTCCTAGAAAATCAAGTCTATATGACTTTTTTTTTTTTTAGAATTCAAATGCGATAATTGAATATGATAAGATTATGCTGCAGTTCCAAAATTTTCAAATCCAAAACACACTTAAGCATACTACCATTTTAGTTTTTTTTATCCCAAAATTAACCCGATCTTTTGTCTTGAGGTATATTTGTCAGAAAAGAAATACCTCATTACCTCTAAGGTAATTTGAGTTATGATTAACCCTTTTGTTCTCTTTTTGTGGAGTAACTTAGATCATTTGATACCTTAAACATGTTTACCCCACATAATCTTTTTCTTATCCATTTCATATGACCCTTCTCTTGTAATTACTTTCATTATAGGTGGTTTGCTAAAATGGGGCATCTTTCATGAAACGTGTTACTGGTAAAATGAATCTAGGTGTGAGCTATGGGGGTATAAAAAAAAACAAAAACAACAAAAAAAAAGAAAAAAAAAAGAAAAAATTGGTTATGACATCATGCACTAAAAAATTTAAGCAAATCCAAAAAGGTCATGACAAAGTCAAGGTTTTGAAAAAATAAATAAATTTTTTTTTTGAGATTAAAAAGAAAAAAACCTTTTTCCAAATTCATTTTCCTGAAGAGTAGTCTTCAATTTAAGTGTTTATGCTTGAAGTGAAAAATGGTCATCTTTCATTATCTCTGCACAAAAATAAAAATTTATCTCTTGTTACCTCTTTGAGCCTGATTGAATTCTTTCAAAATAAACCCTGACTAAAGATCACTTTTCATATTGGGGGCAAAAAAAAAAAGGAAATGCATTTGAAGGATAAGAATGAGAATGTCTAATGGAATCTCATGTGATAGGGGCACAAACCCAGTGTAAAAGTTCATTAAAGTTTTGAATCCACTAAGTGAAAGGATGCAAAAAAAAAAAAAAAAAAAGAAAGGAAAGGAAGAATAAAAAAATAGGGAAAGAAATGAATTGGTGGAAAGCACAAAATAGAATATACCTTAGAGAGTATCCTTCTAATGAAAAATGGTCCTTAGTTTCAAATACCCTTAAATACTTGTTTTGGGCCTTTTATCCTTTTCTTTGGCAACCATGAACCTTAACCTATATTACAACCTTTGAAAAGTTCATATTGGATCAGGCATGAAAGCTTAAACGTGAAGAGTTTCTCTTGAAAAAATGAACATGAATTTTTTGAGTTTTTTTTTTGAAAAAAAATTCTTTTCCTCTTTTGGATTAGATTGAATTCTCAAGTGCATGGTGTGTAAAAAAAAAAGGAAAGAGAAAAATAGAAATAAAAGTGGCTCTAGGGTGAAAACCCTCAAAAGGGCAGTTTAGAGCCAACCCTGTAAAATCACTCCTGATGGTAAGTATGGTGGATACTAAACAAAAGTAAAGCCAAACCTTTTGAAAGATTTGAAATATCAAAGCCATAGAAGTCTGAGATGGGTTGATTATTCCCAAATAACCCTTTAAAATCTCAAGCCCTTACAGTTGATCTTGACATATATCAAAATGTCGTATTTGGAGACTAAGAAAAATGTTGAATATGTTTGATTTTCAAGGAATTCATGCTTTTAGAAAAGCCTGTGTTTCATTTGTGAACTTGCATGCCTCTTTCACTCCCTTCAAGGATTGAAACCTTTTGAATCAACATCGTTATCTACAGAACTATTACATCCATTTGAAATAAAAAAATCCTCACATTTTTCATTTTTGATAGGATTGCCAAATTCTTAAAAAAAAAAAAAAAACTTTAAGCCCAATTATCTGGCCTCAAATGAAGCTTTAAGCCCAGTTTATCTGGCCATCAATGATATTTAAGCCCGTTTATCTGGCCTTAAATGAAGATTTAAGCCTAGTTTATTTGGCCATCAATGAAGCTTTAAGTCCAGTTTATCTGACCATCAATAAAGTTTTAAGCCCAGTTTATCTGGCCATTAATGAAGCTTTAAGCCTAGTTTATCTGGCCATTAATGAAGTTTTAAGCCCAGCTTATCTGGCCATCAATGAAGCTTTAAGCCCAGTTTATCTGCCATCAATGAAGCTTTAAGCCCAGTTTATCTGGCCATCAATGAAGTTTTAAGTCCAGTTTATCTGGCCATTAATGAAGCTTTAAGCCCAGTTTATCTAGCCATCAATAAAATTTAAGCCCAGTTTAGCTGGCCTTCAATAAAATTTAAGCCAAGTTTATTTGGCCCTAAAAGAAGTTTTAGAATTTCAAAGTTCTATCCAGAATAAAAATTCTCGATGCATAACCTTTTGAAAGATCTTGCATTTACATTACTTGTATCATGAGAAAGACATTTAACCTAAAAAAAAAGAGATATTCAAATTTGCATCGCTCATCTGTGCATCATGAAAGGGATATTTACATTTGCATCACTTACATCTGTACTACAAGAAAGACATTCGCATTTGCATCACTTGCATTTACACTTGCACAAGATATTTGCATTCGCACCATAAAAAAGAAATTCGTATTTGCACAACCATGGCATCCATATCCTAAGAAAAGGTATTTGTAGAAGCATTTACATGAAAAGAACATTGTCATTGTCAAATATAGTTGCATCAAGCATTCACATTCTTGCATTTGCATTGAGATTTATATTTTTATCAACATTTCCATTAGCATCATTTGATCAAGATGGACATTTGTATCATTGATTGCATTCATTAACTCTGATTGGGAAAAATATTTTCAAAAAAAAAATTAAAATTTTTAAAGTTTCATCGCCTCTGATTATGAGGAGCATTTAAAGATTTTGAGATTTGTAAGACCTCCGGGCATAATCTCTAAAAGCCTCTGTGCATGGCTTTCAAGATTAAAAGATTTTCAAATTTTAAAGTTTCATTGCCTCTGATTATGAGGAGCATTTAAAGATTTGGAGATTTGTAAGACCTCCGGGCATAATCTCTAAAAGCCTCTACGCATGACTTTCAAGATTAAAAGATTTTTAAATTTTAAAGTTTCATCACCTCTGATTATGAAGAGCATCTAAAGATTTTATGATTTGTAAGACCTCCGGGCATAATCTCTAAAAGCCTATACGCATGACTTTCAAGATTAAAAGATTTTCAAATTTTAAAGTTTCATCGCCTCTGATTATGAGGAGCATTCAAAGATTTTGAGATTTGTAAGATCTCCGGGCATAATCTCTAAGACCTCCAGGCATAATCTGCAAGACCTCCAGGCATGATTCGACCTCCGGGCATGATTTCTAAGACCTTCGGGCATAAATTTGATTCGCGGTGTTATCCCAATCAATGTTTTATCTTTTGACTTGCGGTGTTATCCTAGTCAATTTAGTAAGACCTCTAGGCATGATTTTTAATACCTCCGAGCATGATTTTTAAGACCTCCAGGCATAAATTTGATTCGCGATGTTATCCCGATCGATTCTTTATCTTTTGACTTGCGATGTTATCCTAGTCGATTCTATAAGACCTCCGAGCATGATTCTATAAGACCTCCGGGCATGATTTCTAAGACCTTCGGTCATAAATTCGATTCGTGGTGTTATCCCGATCAATTCTTTATTTTTCAACTTGCAGTGTTATCTCAATCGATTTTGTAAGACTTTCGGGCATGATTTGTAAGACCTCCGGGCATAAATTCGATTTGCGATATTATCTCGATCGATTTATTATTTTTCAACTTATGGTGTCATCCTATCATTTTGTGTTTTTTTTTTAAAAAATTCACAATCTGTTTTCAGATAAAATCGTTGTCTTTGTCTTTATCCTATTCTTGATTCTCAGTAATGTGCAAAGAGGGGCAGCTGTTGACATCAATTTTGTCCCCAAAAATAAAAATAATAATATTATACAAAATACAAAAAAAATAAATACCAAAAAAATAATACAAAACAAAAAAATACAAAAAAAAGAACAGCAGAAAAACAGAACAAAAATCGAGGATGGCAGTGGTGCCATCCCCGGCACCACTGCCCCCAGGCCCACCACCCATCCCATACCCTGTTCATCCTACCCTACTACCAGAAAATATAGAAGAAATAAAGAGGCATGGGGCTCGTGCTTACACCTCATGCCGAGCCCCATGCCTTTCCCCCCAAATATGCACGGTTGGAGCTCTATAAATAGAGCTCCTAGCCAAAATAAAAAAAAGGCAGATAGAAGGGGAGTAATGTTGCAAAAATAGACTGCCAAAACACACTAAAAAAAATAAAACAGAAACCATAGTCCTCGTCGAATTGACGAGGAACCCAGCGCCAATGAGGTACCTGCAACAAAAAAAAGAAAGGTTATTAGTTTGAGTATTTAAAAAAAAAAAAGAGAAGAAGAACAAAAAACTTAGAACCCCGATCTACGTCGATCGGGATCGTTTTCGATGAAGAGGAGACTAGATCTAGAAAGATCACGTCGAAAGGAACCTTCTGGTCACTTTTGAAGTTTTTGACCACCGACGACGGTGGACCAGGCGACGACCGACGCTGTGGTCTGGCGACCGGACGGCGGGCAACCGGACCTCTCCCCCAGAGCTCTCTCTGCCTCTCTCCCTTTTTTTCTATAAACAAAAAATAATGAACAAAAAAAAAATCTTCAGCTATATATAGGAAACCAAAATTCAAAACGATGTCATTTAGGGAAAGACCCAAAACAACGTCGTTATAACTAAGGAGGATCTGCGCGTGAACCCGGATCCGACCCGAGATCCACGTAAACCGACCCGCTAACCCGTTTCAATCAATCGAATCGGTTCAGAAGAACCGCTCGTAAACCGGTCTGAACCGTCGGAACTCCGAACCACTGACCGAATCAAAAATTGGTCAGATCGATCCAGACCAGTGTTGATTGAACCGTTGACCGGTCCGGTTCAGGTAAAAAAAAATTTTTTTTTAATTTTTTAATTTTTTTATATTATTATTTTTGTTATTTTAAGTATATTTTTTACATTTATGCATGATAAATTTTTAAATTTGTTAGAATAAATGTCTCATTGTTTTAATAATAATAAAATTGAAAAAAAATAAAAACGATTAAAAATGTATGTTAAAAATACTCAAAAAAAATATTTATTATTATTATTATTTTTTCTGCCTAGATGTTGGAGGGAATAAAAAATATTTTTTTAAAAAATAATTTCGCCTAGATGTTGGAGAATTATTATTAATAAATTTTCATACAAAAAAATATAAGAAATTTTTAAATTAATTTTTGAAAATCATTAAAATCGAACTTGCTTCGAAAATCTGTCTAAATGTTGGAGATTTTTAGAGATGTTCGTATTTTCTTAAAAACGAAACGTTAAACACTAATTTTTAATTTTTAAAATCCTAAGTTTCTAAAACCTCTTAAATCCAAACCCCTAAAATTCGAAACCCACAAATTCGAAACCCCCAAAATCCAAAATCCTTAAAATCTAAACCCTTAAATCAAAACCCCAAACCCTAAAACCCAAGCCCTAAAATCTCCAAACTCTAAAATCAAAACCCTAAACCTTCCATATCCTAAAATTCAAGCCTTAAAACCCTCTATACCTTAAAACCAAACCTTCAAAACCTTTACTCAAGCCCTTACTCAAAACCTCCTAAAAATCTTAAGAACACGTGTGAAAATTTCATTTGAAGTAATTTGTTCCCGAATGCCGCCTAGATGATGGGGTATTTAGGAAATTTTACTTCGTTAAATCTTTTCACACGATTTCTTAATTCGCCTTAATAATAAGATTAATGAATAAAGAGTATAATAATAAAATTGGGATCTTAAATATAAACAATCACACCTAAGCTCTACCTAGACGTTGGAGAGTCAGGGTGGTCTCATTATACTTAAGAATCCAACTCTTAAATTGCATTTCATTGTAAATGACATTTATTAGCATACATACGTTAGCATATTATCATCGATAATTGATTGCATTATTCTCTCTTTAATATGCTGTTCGATGATAAAATATTTTATAATAAAAAAAAAATAATACTTTTAAAAAATTTTTGATATTATAAAATAAAATAAAAATAACATTCCGAAAGAAATAATTCTTGATACTCTAGCTAGATGTTAGAGAGTCACTAACAATTATTTTCTATTAAGATTGTTATTTCATTTTAAGAATTATTGTGTTAAATCTTAAGCGAAAAGAGTCATTTTAAATTCTGCCTAGATGTTGGAGAATTTTAAGATAATTCTTTAACTTAAAGATTTTCTCAATATTTCTAAATAAAAATTTTCAGCAAAATTTTATTTTTCCAAATGAAGGGAATTAGTGTTAAATTTCAAATTAAAACTATTTTTATCCAACATCGAAAATAGCGCATAATTAAATGGTACCAATTTATGGGCGTTGTAGGGGTGCTAATCCTTCCTCACACGTAACCGACTCCCGAACCCAACCTGATTTTCGATGACCAAAATTCATCTTTTTGATAAACTTTAAACCTGCTTTTATAGTTTTATTGAAAAAATAAACTTTTGGGTGGCCAATCACACCCTAACAAAGATTGGTGGCGACTCCATTTTATTTTTCTCGATTTTAAAAACTCAATTTACCTCTGGTGGTCCCAAAACCATTGCGATAATGAGAAACAAGTTAGCCAGATTAAGGAAAAAAAGTTTTGGATGTCCTCAATAAAAGCCTATTTGATTGTTAGGGAACTGCTTGAGGATAAAATTCAAGCTAAAGTCTTTATGAGAAAATCTTTTTGGTACACCATCATTAATGGAAAGTTGTATAGAAGATTATTTATTTTGTCCTATTTAAGGTGTGTCAATAAAGAAAAAGCAAATTATGTGCTTAAAGACATCCATGAAAGAATATATGAGAACTATCTCAGACCTTGGCAGTTAGCTTATAAGGTCCTAAGATAGGATGCTATTGGTTGACCATAAAAAAAGATACGATCGATTTGGTGAAAAAATGTAACAAATGACAAAGATTTGCTTATGTGCAACATCTTTTATCAATAGGGCTAACTCCTATAATAAGCCCAAAACCTTTCATGCAATAGGGAATTGATATCTTTGGTCCATTAACTTTGGCCACTAGATAGAGGAGATTTGTGCTAATGTTTGTTGATTATTTCACCAAATGGTTTAAGAGTGAGATGCTAGCTATTACAACTAAATCTTAGGTTAAGAAATTTGTCTAGAAAAATATAATATGTCGATTTGGCTTACCTTGATCCATAATAACAAATAATAAAGGATAGTTTAAAAACCCAAAGTTTAACGAATGATGTTTCAACCTCAACATTGATCTCAAGTTCACTTTAGTTACCTATCCATAGCCCAACGATTAGAGTATAACAGTAAACAAAACCATACTTGAAGCCTTTAAGAAGAGATTAGAAGAAGCAAATGGCAAGTGGGTCAAAGAGCTCCCTAGATTGTTATAGGCTCTAAGGACGAACAAAGTTCCTACAGAAGAGACCCTTTTTAACTTAGCTTTTGGAATAAAGGCCATAGTCTCATTTGAGATTGGCCACCCTAGCCTTTGAGTTAAGCTTAGTTCCTAGAAGAAGAAAAAGAAGGCTTTAAGGGCTAATTTAGATTTGATTGAAGTGCAAAGTGACATTGCTCTAACAAGGATATCAACCTATCAATAGAAGGATTTCAATTATTGCAATAGAAGAGTTTAATGAAAAAACATAAAAGAGGGTAACCTAATACTCAAAAAGGTGAAAGCCATTAAAGTTTATGACTGAGGAGCGAAGTTGGCCACGAATTAAGAAACCCTTTACATAATGAAAGAGGTAGTTTAAGTTAGGACTTGTAAACTGTAAGACTTGAATGGAAATCTTATCTTGAGGACATGGAATATGGATAATTTAAAATTTTATTATCAATAGAGTTTTTAAAGCTAAGAAAAGTTGACTATGAAATCTACCTGTATTACTTAATCCTGAGCTAAATAAAAGCTTAAAGTTCAAATACATTTTGCCAATTTATTTATTTATATTAAGTCTGAAGTAACGATATTGTATTAATATTTAAGATGTTTGAGGTCTGAGCTCAGACTTATATGAGCAATGAAACCAAGACTGATATCAAATTTATACAAATTACAAGTAAAATTCTTATGTACAAGTTGTTCGAGCTGATACTTGGTGAATTCTTTAAAGTTAAAATATAAGGTGTTTCATCATGATTAACAAAATCCTTCATGATCAACCTTAGAATTGGCATAATCTCTAAAATTCTTTAAAGTTATTTTTGTTCTTTATTACCTTTTTAATCCAGTTGCAGAACTAAAACCTTAGGAAAATTATTTATTGTAAACTATATATATTTAAGTTGAGCTAAGCTTAGAGTACATGAAAGGAAAACTAAGCTGAAAGATGCAAAAAAGTTTTACTTTTTATTCATGAATTTGTGATATGTACAAGGTCAAAAAAAAAAAATTATAGAAGAAACACAAAAAGATAAAAAAAAAGAAAACTATCTTAAGCCTTCTCCTCGGGCTACTTTACAATAGTTGATGTTTCAAGCTCACCAACTTGAGCTTCCACCTTAGGCTCTCTACCCTTTTTCTCTTACTCGGCCTCAAAAGAAGTGTTCACAATAGCCTTAATTTCTAAGTCCTTTTCATCTTGGACCTTTTTAGCTAGTGTTGTAACTTATTGGGACTTAAGGTTGTTTATGCTGATCATTGACAAGTCATGACCAACATAAAGGAACTTCACCTCATTTAAAGCTAAGTCATAAGAGCTAAAGACCTAGTTTAAAATAAAGTCAATCTATATGTTGTAAAAGTCATTAGACCCAAAAAAGTTCTCAATAGCTCGCTACTTGAGATGCTTTTTGACATAGAGCTTGCTCTTCAAGTATTCCATTTCAGCCAACTTTGTGCTTAACTTAAGGTTGGATTGTTGTTACAGGGACTCAACTGTGGCTTATTGGATGATATGTCTTCAAGCTTTTGGCTCAAGTCCTTACCTCCTTGCCAAGTTTGTCTTTTTGTATTTAAAGTTAGAGAGTTTATGCTTTTTCAGTATCTTGTTAAAGGAGTTGAGGTCTCAAGCATAGTTTTTTATGTCTTGCTTGATCTTGAAAAAGGTAAACAAGAGCTCGATAATAGTGCATTGATCTCTGTCCCATGTTTTGAGAGATAAAGTATAAAAGTCAATCAAAAACTATAAATGATAACCCAAGGTTAAAGACCAACAAAATAAGATAGAGTATTAATTTATAAACCAAGCTCAAAGATAGACAGATAAACTTGTTTTAGACATAGCGATCTATATAATCTTTGTCACCATTTCAAGATCTTCATAAGCATTCTCTAAAGAGTCAAACTCTATGGTGATAGAGACTATTTCCTATTAGGGTTGAAGCTTCATTATAAGTTTAAAATAGTAAAACTCTATTATTTACCTCTTTTGGGGTTTTTGGGCCACAATCTACTGTTGGGCTCTTACCACTAATCTAGCCTTATTGAAGAGGTGATGGATTCATTATTTTTGTTCCTCGAGAAAGAGCAATGAGTTGAGGAAGTGCCTTACTCTTTTTCTTCCCTTAGAAGGCTGTACAAATTGGGATATGTCAAAACCACTTACAATCAGCTAGTTATGTTTGCAAAATGAAATCCAATTGAGAGTTAGAACAAAGTTGATAAAAAAAAAGTTAGCTATGCAAAGTCACTAAACACCCACCCTAATACTTGACTTTCTTAATGAAACTAGGAGAGGTTAGCTTATAAACAGCAACTACTAACTTTTTTTTTTTAGGAAGTCATTTATTGTATCTCGAGCATCGACTCATTCATAGTCATAGGACCAATCTTGGCTTTTTAAAAAATGACTGAGCCATTTTTAATTTCCCAAATCCTCTTTACCTTTTTTTATACAAAAAAAAATCTTTCAGGTCTTTATTGAGCTCGAACAATTGGCAAAAATTCTATTGGTAGGTTAAGCTATTACATAGAATTAGCTCTTATCATGGGCTTGCTTCTCGATAGCAAAAAATTCTTTAAAGAAAGAGATAAAAAGAAGAAGACCTAGTTCTTTATAAAGAATAATAAATCTTACTATGTACCTAAAAGAAATTAAAATAGTTAAATTATAAGATAAAAAAATCAACAATAAAAAATGTAAAAAAAATCTAAGGTCGACCAATATAGAGTCCCATTACACTTAAATCTTATTAGACTTTAATAGGGTAATGACCTTATTCTTTGAGGTCGACATCATTACATTGTACCCCTTTTCAAAAAAATTAAAATTGATTTTCACTAAGGAGACATAATGAGTAGAGCATAAATTAGGGTAATTTTTTGGGTTAGTTTAGCCCTTTAAACTCTTCATCACCTTTTTAGTGGTTATACCTAGGGAGTTCGAGGTTAGAAAGAGGTGAGATCATCGTCGTCGTCATCATCGACTACCTCTACCACCTTCTTACCTTTACCTTTTTTCTCAACTTAGCTGAACATCTTAGCCTACTCAATCTTAGAAGCCTTCTCAATCTTAAAAGCCTTATTGCTAGACTATTCAACTTCTAAAAAGTGAGCTTAAAGGTAGGGTCCTCTACTACATTGAAGGAAAAAAATGATGAAAAAGAGTTGAAAGACTTATTGAATCAAAAGATGAGTGAAAGCTAGACTTTAAGCTTAAG
The DNA here is from genome assembly GCF_047325235.1 of Durio zibethinus. Taxonomy (NCBI): domain Eukaryota; kingdom Viridiplantae; phylum Streptophyta; class Magnoliopsida; order Malvales; family Malvaceae; genus Durio; species Durio zibethinus. The sequence goes on from NC_143165.1 coordinate 15,653,075, forward strand.
CTATTAGAAGGTTAGAAAGAAAAGGGTTTAGATTGTTTGAAGGGGAAGCAAAAAAAGTAAAAAAAAGTTCATATGAAAGAACAGAACTAACTACGACAATTGAGACTACAAGATTTGGAAGTCAAAATTAATTACCACTAAAAGCTCATCCATCTTATGGTAGATCATTTCCCCTTGCTCGGGCATTGTCTTTGATTTACTTTTAGCCCTTAATAGACATCATATTTAACTAGTAGACAACTTGATGGTAGTCCTTTCTTACATTAATAGAAAAGGACATCATCTAAAAAGAAATTCTCTTGGTCGAGCTAACCTTATTTTATTTCTATCCTAAAGTTGTTAGACGTGCTAGAATTAAAAGACATAAGGGAATAAAGAGAAACATATTGAAGAGTTTTGAGATGAAGGTTAGATAAATAAGGTTAAAAAATTTGAGATCATTAGGAATTGGTCAACTAAAGAGCTAAGAAGTCTAGGTAGTGGGAACTAGGACACCAAAAAGCCTTTTATATAGCCAAGTCCTAAATCAAATAAACATCCCAGATTAAGCCATGTCACTATAAAGGTTACAAATGATAACTCTTCAATTTCTCAACCTTAATTTAAAGAACCTGTAGACATCAGTTTTTGTCCCAGAATAAAATAAAATAAAAATAATAATAATATACGAAATACAAAAATAATACAAAATACAAAACAAAAAAAATAAAAAAATACCAAAAAAAACAGAAGATAAAAAAAAATTAAGGATGGCAGTGGTGCCGTCCCCAGCGCCACTGCCACTAGACCCTACCCTCCACCAGATAAGACAGAAATGAATAAAAAAGGCATGAGGCTCATGTTTACATCCTGTGACCGAGCCCCATGCCTTTCCCTTCAAAATACGTATGGCTGAAGCTCTATTTAGCGAAGCCAAAACAGAAAAAGAAAGAGCTCTCTCGAATCCCTTCTCTCAAAACCCCCTCTTCTGAAACCTCTCCCTAAAAACTCCTACCCATAAAAAACACTCCCAAAACAACTACACCAAAATACCCAAAACAGAAACGCAAAAAAAAAAAAAAAAGAAACGCAAAAACAGAAACAAAAACAAAAAAAAAAATAACACAGTCCTCGTCGTAGGCGAGGAACCTCAGCGCCAAGCTCCCTGCAAAAGCAAAGAAATCATCAGTTTCGCCAAAAAAAAAAAGAGAAGGAAAAGAATCCAAAAGCTTCAAGCCCCGATCTACGCCGATCGGGGCTGTTTCTGATAAAACAGATGCCAGATCTGGAAAGATATCGTTGAAAGGAGTTTCTGGAAGCATTTTGGCATTTTTGGATTACCGGCGACCACCGCCGGTGGCGAACCAGGCGGTGGCCAGCACGGTGGTCCGACGATCGGACGGCGGTCGGCCAGACCTCTCCCCAGAGTGCTCTCTCTCTCTCCCTCTCTCTTTTTTTTTTTTTTTTTGAAACAAAAACCAAATGAGCCAAAAAAAAAATCTTCAGATATATATAGTAAAGCAAAAACTCAAAACGACGTCGTTTAGGGAAAGACCCAAAACGATGAAGTTTTAACCAAAGAAGGATCCGCGCGTGAACCAGATCCGACCCGAGATCCAAGCGAACAGACCCGTCAACCCGCTTCAGCCAACCTTGAACCGATCCAAAAGAACCGCTAGTGAACCGGTACGAACCACTGGACCGCCCGAACCGCTGACTGAACCGGTCAGACCGGTCCAGACCAGTGTTGACTGAACCGTTGACCGATCCGGTTCAGGTTAAAAATTTTTTTTTTTGAATTTTCTAATTTTTTTATATATTATTATTTTTGTTATTCTAAATATATTTTTTATATTTATGCATGATAAATTTATAAATTTGTTAGAATAAATATTTAATTATTTTAATAATAATAAAATTGAAAACGAATAATAATTAAAATATATTAAAATGCTAAAAAAAATTAATTTTTATTATTTTCCCTGCCTAGATGTTGGAGGGAATAAAAATATTTTTCTAAAGAAATAATTTCGCCTAGATGTTGGAGAATTATTGTTAATAAATTTTCATAAAAAAATAAACATAAGAAATTTTTAATTAATTTTTAAAAATTATAAAAAATTGAACATGCTCCGAAAGTCTGCCTAGATGATGGAGATTTTTAGAGATGTTCGCGTTCTACTTAAACCTTAAATACTAATTTTTAATTTTCAAAATCCCTTAAATCCAAACTCCCCAAAATCCAAAATCCATGAAATCCAAAGTCCTAAAAATCCTAAAGACACGTGTGAAAATTCTATTTGAAGCAATTTGTTCTTGAATGCCGCCTAGATGATGGGGTATTTAGGAAATTTTACTTCGTTAAGTCTTTTCACACGATTTCTTAATTTACATTAATAATAAGATTAATAAATAAAAAGTATAATAGTAAATTGGGATCTTAAATATAAACAGTCGCACCTAAGCTCTGCCTAGATGTTAGAGAGTTATGGTGGTCTCATTATATTTAAGAATCCAACTTTTAAATTATATTTCATTTTACATAACATTCATTGACATACACATATTAGCATGTTATTATTAGTATTTATTTTGTACTATTATGTCTTTAATTTTTATTTGTACTACTTTTAAAAAATAAATAAATAATAAAATATGATATTACAAAATAAAATAAAAATAACATTCCAAAAGAAATAATTCTTAGTACTCTGCCTAGATGTTGGAGAGTCACCAACAATTTTTTGTAAAGAGTGTTATTTTATTTTAAGGATTATTGTGTTAAATCTTAAGCGAAAAGGGTTATTTTAAATTCTGCCTACACGTTGGAGAATTTTAAGATAATTCTTTAACTTAAAGATTTTCTCAATATCCCTAAATAAAAATTTTAGCAAAAATATTTTTAAATGAAGCGAATTAATGTTAAATTTCAAATTAAAACCATTTTTATCCAACGTCGAAAATAGCGCATAATTAAATGGTACCAATTTATGGGCGTTGTGGGGGTGCTAATCCTTCCTCACGCGTAACCGACTCCAAGACCCAACCTGATTTTTCGTAGACCGAAATTTATCTTTTTGATAAACTTTAAACTCGTTTTTATAGTTTTATTAAAAAGATAAATTTTTGGGTGGCCAATCACACCATAACAAAGATTGGTGGCGACTCTTCTTTTTATTTATTTTTCCTAATTTTAAAACCTCATTTTTACATTTGGCGGTCTCAAAACCGTTACGACAGAACCATCAAAATTTTATCTCTTTAATAAATGCAAATTCAAATGAATTTGCATAAGGGTCATGTTGGCTCTCCCACTATGTAGAACTCATTATGCAAAATCTATAACTATCACATTAACTGTACATATAACCTCATGTTAGACTTGCTGTGATTTGTTATAAAAACTTTGCAGATGTCATGTTGGCTACATGTATAATACCACGTCTGTCATATATGCTAAACACACATTACAAGCATCACGTTGGCTGTATTATGTGAACATCATGTCAATCACATTATCTTAAACTTGAATAATGACACCATCTCATCTTTGTCAACATAGTCCCATGATTACCTCAATGAATTGAGGTTTGACAATCATCAAAACACCTCATCAAAATGGCACCATGAAAGCTTTGAAAGAAACCCATACTTAACTTGTAGCTCCATTTAAATGATAATAGATAGGTTAACCTTATCCTTGCTAGTCTGATACTTTAGATTACTCGATAGGGGAACAGAATGTTAAGGGCATTTTAGCATTCAAAAGGCAAAATTGACTTTTCCCTCAAAAGTTAAGTCAGTTGACAAATAAAGGCATTCTCATCATTTTGGCAAGCATTTTAGCATTCAAAGGGCAAAATGGACTTTTCCCTTAAAAGTTAAGTCAGTTGACAAACAAAGGCATTTTAGTCATTTTGGTAGAGATAAAGTGTTAGGTTGACCTAAAACTTCAAGGTCTACATAAGCTCGACCACCTTAACAACCCAACTGCTAGCATATGGGAATGTTGACTTGTCATCCCCTAAGTGGACCGTTAACTGTTAGCTCAATTCGGCCTATGAGGTTAGTCCTAGTCCCTTATACTGACATCAGACCACTTAGGCCCAAGGTTCCTTATCACATAGGTATAAGTAGTTCCATCCAAATACTTTTAAACCAACTAAAAACTCTTAGTTTTCTAACTCACATTTCAGCTTATTCTCTTTCCCACTCTTTGGTCGAATATTAACTTGAGCGTTGGAGTATATACGTCAAAAAAAACTTTCGACCTTTATTATTGATCGATATCTCTTCTTTGTATTTTTAAAATTTTACCCCTCGTGAATAACTCGACACAAACACCTTCATTGAAGGAGTTTGGGGTTCAATGATTATTAGCTGAAAAAAGGTCTTCGAGGTGATAAATATAATTTGCTTTTTTTTTTTGTTTTTTACTTTTTTTGTTGACAATTTAAATCTTTAATAAAAAATCTTCATAATCCAATGGGAGAATTGTATATTTCTAATTAAACTCAAATTTCTAATTACACTTTTTTTAACTTCTATTAAACAATTTTAATATGTTCTATTTCAACTGACAAATTTCATTATCGTATCTATCCATGCAATGTTTCTTTCAATTTATATCAACTATAATTAATTGAAATAAACATCAAAATTATAATTAAGTACTCTACATGCATTCAGATATGATCATAGAACTTTCAAGGTTTGAAAGATATTTTCTTTTCAAAATAGCTAGATTGGTAGGTTGGGAAAGCTTGAATAACTAATTTGTCTAATCTAAATCATATATATCTCATATATAACTCTTATTTACTGCAAAATCTTTTCTATTTTTTATGAGTTATTAGTATAAAAAAATTACAATCATATTAAAATATTACATATAAAAAATCTATTAATCAAATAAATAAACAAACTAGCAAACAAATCAGCATTTATAATTAAATCAATTCAATATAAAGTTGGACTAAATGTATATAATAGGATTTAAATTTAAAAACTCAAAATTCTAAGATTTCCTTTTTATTACTAAGTTAAGACCTCATCGGCAAAATCTTTCTATTTGTTGATGACAAACGGTGAAATCAAAGAAAGATGATCATCTTAAATAGCCATTTAAAATGCATACATTAAGGGAAGACGAAAAATAAAAAATAAAAAAACGCAGGTTCACCATTTGAAGCCCTTCATCTATTACATAAATCAACGATTATTTTACCTAAATAACAAAGCTGTGGTCTTTTCTTCTCCCAATTAAAGAGAAAAATAAAAAATAAAAAGCTGATGGTTACATCATTAACTTGAGAGCTTTTTTCTTCCTCTTGGGTAGTGGAAATGTGGGATTGATATGGTACCATTGTGAAATTTGGATTTACATATTTATCTTTGAACTGCAACCCAAATATCAAATGCGTTCATTTTCATTCATGTATCATTTCTTTTTTCTTGTTCCCTTTTTGCACCAAAAAAAAAAAAAACATCAAGATTTATCAATAATTTACCTTCAAAATATTGCTTAATTCATCTCGTGGAAATTAGGAATTCAGGCCAAACTTTGGGATGAATGCAACAGTTCAATTCAAAATGTTCTCAACAAAAATATTCAATGGTCCCTATATGTAGTTAAGCAAGTACATATCCTTCCCTACAATAAAAAAAAAAATGTAAATAAATTAATAAAAAAAGGTCCCACATTGCTCACAAAAAAGTAAGAACAAACAGTGCGTATGGTTTTATTACATTGTAGGCTTTATTACAGTGAAAGTTAAAGGAAGATTTGAGTCTTTATTTGGGTTAAAACCAAATAATGACTTGGTTGACAGTGAAAATTGCAAATCCCAAGTGGCCACTTTTTTCTTAGTACTTCTTTAACTTCTCGAATGATTAAATTTCCTAAATCATATATGGATTGCAAAACTGGAATAAAGTCTTTTAGTCATGGGTAAGTTTCATCCAATTTTATGTTAGATTTAATTAGTTATATATTTGTTTTAGAATTAGTTCGTTGCATTTAATTTTTTTAATTTTTTTAAACGTGATGTAATAGTTGATTATAATTATAAATTTACTTTGAACAAATAAAATCATAAAAAAAAAAAACAATATATAGACAAGGATAGAATCAAGAATTTTAGTTTGAGGAGGCGAAAGTCTTGGAAAATATTAAGGGATAAATTTTTTTAATGCATAACAAACTCATATAAAATATACATATCAAGTAAACTAATACAATAAGCTCAAATTAAAGAAAAATCCTAACATAAAAAATTATTATTTAAATTGAGTATGGTGATTTGTTATTATAATTTTATAATTATGATATTGTAGTAAGTTTAATTCTACATAATACATAGACTAAAATATTAGAAAAACTCTGAACTATTTAATTTTTAAAAATAAACATTTATTTTTTATTTATATTCAAATAAATTTTTATTTCAAACAAAATATATGATAATGGCTTGTTTAAGTTAAAATTAAAGGTTAAGCCCTTATTTGCTTACAAATTAAAAGCTAAATGTTTATTGGAGTCCAAAGGTTAAAAATTTACTCGAGTGCAATAAAATATAAAAACTTATTTAAGTGATAAAATTTAAGGATTTTTTTAACCATTTCAATTTCATGATTCATTTTACACGAATTTAAATTAAGAACCCTAACTTTTAAATAGTACGGTATACAAAATTGATGCAAAAACAAATATTTAAATTGTTATAAGAAATAAATTAAAAATTTAAAGCAAAATTGAAGATTACTTGATTAAGATTTAAAAGTGTTCTTCAAAAGTTTTGTCTTTACTCTAAGTTGGAGAGCAAGGTTTTTTTTTTTTTTTTTTCTTATAGTTATTTACGTAAATAAATAGGTTAACTTTTAAGAGGACAAATTAATTTTACATGTAATTGATTAAAAACTAAAAAAAAAACTTTATAATTAAATATTGTTATTGATCGTTTACCTATTAATTAGTGAGACATATATATGTAACTTTAACATTTTTAATTTAACAAAAAATATAAAATATCAATATATAAATCTAGATTTAACCTTAACAAACGAAATTTAAAATTTTACCTTGTTTAACACAAATTTCCTATAAATATAAAAATTATAGAAATTTTATGAGTAAGAAAATAATTATGAACTTTGAGGGATGGCTGTCCTTGGATCCGTACTTTTATATATATATATATATATATATAACCAATTCTGGATAGTAACCATAATTAGATGTCAACAGCACATATCCAGTAATTATAACTAATTATTTGTAAGGACTTGTCTAAACTTTTGGTCGGAGCCCTTTATTTACTTTTGTCGATTGATTGATTGTTTACTGTAAAACTGTCTTGCCGCAATTGTGCATTAAATTACATGATAAGATATACCCTTAATTCTTTTTATTTCGTTGTCTAAATTTTGCTAAGTCCTTTTTTTATTTTAAGGAATCACCTTATTAATTAGAATGCTATTGCAAAGTTTTTTTTTTTTCTTCCAGAAGAGGCAAAGCATTTTTTTTCTCTTTTTTTTTTTATAAAAATATATATATGTAGTCTTAATTTTGGTTGGTGGAAACAAAGATAAACAATCTGATTTGATAGAGGAAAGGGTTTTAGAGCCATGTGAGTGTGGAGTTAACAGCAATGAAAGTGTACACGGAGGTGAAATCAGCAGTTGGATAGCAAAATCAATCAATATTGCACGTCAAATCCATTCCAGGTTGGGGAATAATTGCTGCTTTTGGCATATCAAAAATGGTTCAAATCCATTTCAGTTGCATTATCCTCTGCTTACGCTTTAAATAATTGTAACTTTGGGTCACATTCAACCTCATCATTACCAATTTCCAACCTATGTAATAAAAATGGCTTGAGTTAGAAGGTTTTAATCATAATCTTGATTTCATCAATGTTCATTACATAAAGCAATTGAACTGGATTGAGAGAATGAGCCCTAAATTTTACATTTTCTTTTTTTTTTCTCCCCCCTTCTCCTTGGCTTCATTTGATTTAAAAAAAAAGGACAAGTCATGAAAGTTTTGGTGAGGTTATATAAAAAAAGAGACAAACCATCCAACCTGACATAAAAAATAACATGAACGAATTTTGTTACATTTGTTATCTATTTATTAATGAATATTGAATTATTATTCATTATAGATATTTCATTTTGTTCAGATCCAAATCTATTAGGTTTGGTCTGATTCAAAGCCCAAATGTTTATTTTTTATTATATTATATTATATTATATTATTTATATTTATCTTTCATTTTTTATTTTATCCTTTTATTTAATTTTTAATTTATGATTTTTTTTGTTATTTATTGTATTTTATTTTAATTTCCTTTGTTTATCTTTGTCCTTTATTTATCTTTCCTTATATTTTGTTTGTTTTTAACTGTTATTTTATTTATAAAGCAAAAATTAAAAAAACCAAAAATTAAAATGAAAAGAAAGGGAGTTTCAGTGGTAGTTGGGAATATAAAAAAAGAATTTTTGTTCTTGATGATAATTTATGATTTTATCCTAAGTGGGTTTTGATTAGGGAACTTTGGAGATAAATTCAATGATAATAAGAATTTAAGATGATAAATCTTTGAAAGCTTAATACATAACCAATAAGAAATCTTATCAGATTAAGAATTTCCCCTTATAAATATAAACACCCATGGTCAATCATAGAAAAGACGGACAGCAATTTGGGAAGCAAGAAGAGAAAAAAAAAATCAGAGAGGGCAATTCAGGCAGTGTTGTGATTTGAGGTTTGGAAGTGTTTTTGGATTTTTTTTTTTTTTTTTTGAGTCTGACGGAAATAGTGTGAAAATTAGGGGCAGGGAGTCAGAGTTAATCAAGTTTTTTTTTATTATTTTCTAAATTTTTCGACAAAATTTTTTATAAAAATCTCAATTTTCGATGAGATTTTGACGAAATTCTTAAATCTGACGAGATTGTCCAAATCTCGGCAATATCCGATTGCCCCTTAGATCCAAACGAGACCTGCCCACACTCTAGTGTTGATTTCTAGACGTTGAAGAATTCGACAATTGCTCGCCGGAAACTTTAAGTTCTTTGGTTTCACAATAAACAATTCAGTTGGGGTTAAAGTTTGTTTAGAAAGAAAGGGGAGCACCCGGTCCAGGTGAGAAAGCAGAGAGAAGAAAATTGAAGAAAAAAATTTTTTAGCTTTTATACCAAACCATGGTGTCATTTCGAGAGTGTAATTTATTGTCGATCTGAGTGTTGCCCGCATGTCAATCTGACTAAGGTTGGCAATCCAACTCGTCCCGACGAGTTTCAACCTGATCCAATTTTATGAAATTGGATTTTTTTTAAATTCGAATTTTGGGTCAAGTTGGATAAGGTTAAAAAATAATCGGGTTCGAATTTTAAGTAAATTCGATTCGATCCAATATTATATAAAAATTATTTTTTAATTAATTATTTAATATATATATTTATATAATGATATTTTTAAATATTTATATTTAAAAAATAATATTTTATTAATTTCGAGTCAAATCAAATCAAGTACGTTTATATAGTATCGGGTCGGATTCGAATATAAAAAAATAAAAAAAATTTTAGGTAGGATTGGGTTCGGGGTGAGCAAAACTCGTCCCGAACCCGACCCGAATGCCAACCCTAAACCTGACTTGTAAAAACTTGACTCAAAAACCTACTTTCCAACAAACACTGTTAAGTCAAGTTGAGTCATCAGTCTAAACATTCAAGCCTTATTGTGTCTCTAGAGTAAGGTCAAGTTGCTTTGTAGAGTGAGCTGAAGTTTTAGGTATTTTTTTTTTTCTTCATTTTTTTGAATTTATTTAGTTATTTAGTTTATTTTAACAAAAAATGTCATTAAAAAAGATATTTTAAAAATAAATTTTAAAAAATAAATAAAAATTTTGCCAATATATTGAAATGTTGCAATTTTGAAAATAAAAAGAAAACCTTTAATTAAAGAAAAGTTAAAATGATCCAAAAACATTTAATTTAAAATAAATATAAAATGATTCTAATCAAATTAATATGTTTGAATTGATTCAAATTAGTATATCTAAATCAAAAATAAAATCAGATAAAATTAAATATTTACATTTTTTATGCAATATTAGCCAAAGAAAATGCCAGATCCTTGAGGTAAATCAAGTTTCCGCTAGTGCTTCCAACATGAATCTGAAGACAAATCACCCTTAATGAGATGATATGCTGATTTTATAAACCTAGAAGGAATTGGAGGAATTAAACCTAGAAGTTTTTCCACCAACCGATTTAATTAAAGGAAAGTCAAAATGATCCAAAAATAAATAAAATCTGTCCAAATTATTTCGTAAACCTAGAAGGAATTGAAGGAATTAAAAACCCTTTTTCTGCAAAAATTTAAGCTTGACCGTCCCAATTGCCATTGACATCCAAATAAAAATTATGGAAATTTTATGAGAAGAAAAGAATTCAGAACTTTGGGGGATGACTGTCCTTGGATCCGTACTTATATATATATATATATATAAAAGGAATGCTGGATTGTAATCATAATTAGATGTCAACAGCATATATCCAATAATTATAATCAATTATTTGTAAGGACTTGTCTAAGCTTTTGGTCGGAGCCCTTTCTTTATTTTTTGTCGATTGATTGATTGTTTAACTGTAAAACTGTCTTGCTGCAATTGTGAAATTACATGATAAGATATACCTTTATTCTTTTTATTTCGTTGTCTAAATTTTAAATTCGATAAGTCCTCTTTTTTTTTTTTTTTTTTTAAGGAATCACCTTATTAATTAAAATGTTATTGAAAATTTTTTTTCTTCCAGAAGAGACTAAGCTTTTTTTTTCTTTTTTTAAAAAAATATATTTGTAGTCTTAATTTTGGTTGGTGGAAACAAAGATAAACAATTTGATTTGATAGCCAAAAGGGGTTTAGAGCCATGTGAGTGTGTGGTTAACAGCAATGAAAGAGAATTAGGAGGAGAAATCAGCAGTTGGATAGCAAAATCAATTAATATTTGCACGTCAAATCCATTCCAGGTTGGAGAATAATTGCTGCTTTTGGCATATCAAAACTGGTTCAAATCCATTTCAGTTGTATTATCCTTTGCTTACGCTTTAATTAATTGAACTTTGGGTCACATTCAACCTCATCATTACCAATTTCCAACCTATGTAATAAAAATCGCTTGAGTTAGGAGGTTTTAATCATAATCTTGATTTCATAAATGTTCATTACATAAAGCAATTGAACTGCATTGAGAGAATGAGGCTTAAATTTTACATTTTCTCTTTTTTTCCCAACTCCTTGGCTTCATTTGATTATATATATATAAAAAAAAAACGACAAATCATGAAAGTTTTGGTGAGGTTATATAAAAAAGAGACAAATTATCCAACCTAACATAAAAAAAAAAAAACAAATTTTGTTACATTTGTTATCCTTTTGTTAATGAATATTGAACTCTTGTTCGTTATAAATACTCCATTTTGTTGGGAGTCCAAATCTGTTAAGTTTTGTCGGGTTCAAAGCACAAATGTTCATTTTTTATTATATTATATGATATTATTTATCTTTTATTTTTATTTTATCTTTATATTTAATTTTTAATTTTTAATTTTTTTGTTATTTATTTATTGTATTTTATTTTAATTTTCTTTGTTTATCTTTATCCTTTATTTATCTTTCCTTATGTTTTGTTGGTTTTTAACTGTTATTTTATTTATAAAGCAAAAATTAAAAAAAAAAGAAAAGAAAGGGAGTTTCAATGGTAGTTGGTAATATAAAAAAAAGAATTTTTATTCTTGATGATAATTTATGATTATATATCGTAAGTGGGTTTTGATTAGAGACTTTAGAGATAAATTCAATGATAATAAGAATTTAAGATGATAAATCTTTGGAAGCTTAATACATAACCAATGAGAAGTCTTATCAGATTAGGAATTTCCGCTTATAAATACCCATGCTCAATCATAGAAAAGACGGACAGCAATTTGGGAAGGAAGAAGAGAAAAAAAATCAAAGAGGACAATTCAGGCAGTGTTGTGTTTTGAGGTTTGGAAGTGTTGTTGGAATTTTTTTCTGGTTGAGTTGGAGAGAAATAGTGTGAAAATTAGGGGCGGTTAGTCAGAGTTAATCAAGTTTTTTTTTTTTTTTTGTTATTTTCTGAAATTTTTTTAAATTTGAATTTTTTCATGAAGATTCTGATAAAAATCTCAGTTTTCAACGAGATTTCGAATAAATTCCTAAAATCTGGTGAGTTTGTCCAGATCTTGGCGATATCCCGATTGCACCTTAGATCCCAACGAGATCTGCCCATATGAGTGTTGATTTCCAGACTTTGAAGAATTAGGCAAATTGTTCGTTGAAAACTTTTAAGTTCCCGGTGTCACTATAAACAATTTAATTGGTGTTCAAGTTTTTATAGAGAGAAAAGAGAGCACCTCGTACAGGTGAAAGAAAGCAGGAAGAAGAAAATTAGAGAAAGAAAAAAATTTTTAACATTTACACCAAACCAAAATGGTGTCGTTTTCAGAGTGTAATTTACTGTCGATCCGAGTGCTGCCCTGTATGTCAACCTCACTCGTAGCAACTCGACCTCGAAACCTGCTTTCCAACAGTCACTGTTAAGTCAAGTCAAGTTGTCAGTCCAAGCCATCGAGCCATATTGTATCTCCAGAGTAGGGTCAAGCTGCTTTGTAGAGTGAGCTGAAGTTTTAGGTATCTTTTTTTTTTCTTCATTTTTTTGAATTTGTTTAATTATTTTATTTTATTTTAACAAAAAATGTCATTAAAAAAAGATAATTTAAAAATAAATTTTAAAAAATCAATAAAAACCTTACAAATATATTGAAAGATTGAAAATTTGAAAATAAAATTTGAAGAAAACAAAAAGAAAACTTTTAATGGAAAGTCAAAATGATCCAAAAACATTTAAATTAAAACAAATATAAAATGAGTCAATCGAATTAACATGTTTGGATGAATCCAAATTGGTATATCTAAATCAAAAACAAAAATAGAATATGATTAAATTATTTTAGACAAAATTAAATATTTACATTTTTTATGCAACACTAACCAAAGAAAATGCTAGATCCTTAAGGTAATTCAAGTTTCCACTAGTGCTTTCAACATTAATCTGAAGACAAATTACTCTTACAACATTAATCTGAAGACAAATTACTCTTAATGAGATAACATGCTGATTTCATTGTGAAAATGCCACAGGTAGAATCTATCCAAACTATTTTATAAACCTAGAAGGAATTGAAGGAATTAAAAAACCCTTTTTTGCAAAAATTTAAGCATGACCAGTCCCAATTGCCATTGACATCCAAATAATCGCTAACCATATCGTCCTTCCTTTTCATCATTACATTATTATCCATGCTTTTAGCCAAAGTTTTTCCCCCAACCGATTTATCATACCAAAAAGTAGTATTCTGTTCATTACAGATTAAAAGAGAACTACAAATTTTCACCACTTCTTTACTCAGATCAACTCCTGTATGCCTTTGTTATATTTTGGCCTTTACCCACGGTTTTACTCCATCAATGAAATGCTTAGGCACCTCCACTCTCAATCTCAGGCCTGCATCAACAACAATGGTAGCTCGCAATGCAGCATAATTAATCTTGAGCCTGGCTAGCTTATTTCGTAAGTTTGTCACCATGGACTCTAACACCTCATTACACTGCATGAGCCTTTCCATTGCCTTATTTAAGGATCCTTTAATGTCTTCGAATAGATTTGTTATTTGAAAAAGCCTTCCTTACATGTCTCTAGGTTGGTGCTCATTGAGCACCTTGCTTTGGCCTCTTGTTTGGTTTTCCCTAGCCATGTCACAACCTAAAACACACAAACTATTAGATTATGAATGCACAAATCAAGGGATTACTTTAACTCTAATAAGTATTTTAGCTATTTGGTTCTGATTTCTGCAAACTAGCACACCAACCTATTAGGATGGCACACTAGCATAGCATGCCCAGCATACCTATAGCACATAGCAACAAGTTGTCAAGCACTTACCTTGCACTTTAGCATGCCCGTACCTAGTACACCAGGATTATTTCACTAGCATGAGAGCATAGTAGCCCTTTTATAATGCCTACACCAAGCAGTAAATTAACCATACGATGCAATCGAATGTTTACACACACAATAAGATGCTTGCATAACTCACCATAATGCCTGTACACTAAGATACCCGTATGCAAGTCCCTCGACTGTACTGATGCCAACTCTGGCTCCTTTTGTCGTGAGCAGAGATTTGTTGCACACTTTAAACTAAAGCTCTGGTCACCACTTCTAGTCTGATCCAAGTTTTGATACCCCATAGTATTTGGATTTGTCGCCTACTCTTAACTCTCCCAAACCAAGCTTTGATACCGCTTAGTATTAGACTTTGTGGCCTACTCTGAATATTCTTTCGAATTAGGCTCTAATACCACTTGTCATGGGCCAAGACTCAAGCTCCAGGCTCACTTAGATCCAGGACATGGTAATGGACTCTTTCATGTCCCAGATCAGCATAACACAAGAAATGGTACATGAACACTTTAAACTATAGGCTTGGTCGCACAGTACGCTACAAAATGAAAATGCATAGCAAGTGCTTGAAGAAAGGTTAACAAAAGAACAACAAAAAGTTTAAGGCAAGAGTAAGGATGTTATTACTCAATGGTTCTAGTCCATATACAATGAGGGTGAGGGTTCTCTATTTATAGCTGAGTCTCTCTAATAATCAGTGCTTGAGATACATTCCTAAACTTTAGAGATTACATTAGTTAAATTCTTGGATTTTAAGAGATGAGATATAATCCCTGATTTTAGAAGATTTGGTGCTACTGCAAAATTCTTGAATTGTTAAAATCATGCTGAGCACCAGGCTTTCTAAAAGCCCTTGAATCTAATTTTCTCAGGATTGTGTTTAGATGTGCCTGCACTTGGGCCCCATAATATGCCCGTACCTTGATCATTAGTGCTCATGTTTGGGCCTAATTGGTCCTTATGCATTGCTCACCAGTGCCTGCCCCGAGGCCTGGCTCAAACTTGCCAAACTTGAACACCTTTTTGAAGCTTATGGAGTCTTGATCACTATCCGTACCATTATTTTAGGCTAGTTCCATGCGACTTGGACTTTCAATGCTCTTCAAGGCCTGGTCCCTTTGGCTATTAGATTTTGTCCCATTAGAACTTGAACTGCTACTCGACTAAAAAAAAACCTCTAGGCTTGGATTAGCTAGTGGATCGTGACATTCTTTTACACTCATTCTAGCAATGATCTCATTGCTATGGGGATGATGTGCCTGCCTTGCATATTAGTTCTGACTCTTGCCTCATGAACCAGTTTTTCAACATTTTGATCTCATACCCAAACATGTACTCTATTGACTTTCACTGGTCTCGATCTTAAATTTTTTAGCACTTTGCTGTAACTCTTCATCAGCTTCTCGAGAGGTTTCAACCCTTTAGCAGTCTTGACTAGCACCTAGTTGTTTTTTTTTAGGTTTTTTTAATTTTTTCTAACGTTGTTTACCACTATCACTTTGCCTTCAAACAACCTTTCTACCTACTTGATGGCTTAAAGCTTTGGCACTTATTGACTCGATGTGGATTGACACAAAAATAACAACTTTAAAGCCTTTCACCCCTGTTGATAGCTCTATTAGTCTTGTGAAATCATTGACTTAGGTTAAGTGCAACAACTCTCCAAGGCTAAAGAGAAAAGGCTAGAATCGGTGAGACACTGGTGTTTTTTTTTCAAGAGAGGAAAGTGCTGTGGAGAAGCCCAGATTTTGTAAGACTGACAAAGTTGATAGTATGGGCTAAGGGCCATTGAGTTGCTATTTTTATGTTGATCCACATTAGGCCAATGAGTGCTCGAAGCATTCGACCGTCAAGCAAGCATAGGGGCTATCCAAAGGCAAAAGTGGTAGTGGTAAACAACACTAGAAGGAGCCCAAAGAGGAGCAACCCAGTGCTAGTTGAGATTATCGATGGGTTGGGACCTCACGAGGAGCTGATGAAGGTTGCAACAAAGTGTTAAGAAACTTAGGATTGAGACTAGTGGAAGCTAGCAGAGTACATGTTCAGGTGTGGGATCAAAATATTAAAAAATTAGTTCATAGGGTAAGAATCAAAATTGACATGCAAGGCGGGCACATCATCCTCTAACCAATAAGGGTGTTGCTAGATATTAAAAAATGTCATAGTCCACGAGCTGGTCCAGGCCTAAAGGTTCTCTTTAAGTCAAGAACAATTTAAATTATAACGGGACAAAGTTTAATAGCCAAAGGGACTAGGCCTTGAGGTGCACTGGAGGTCTAAGTCATAGTGAACCAACATAGAATAATGGTGCAAGTAGTGCTCAAGACTCTGGAGGCTCAGGGAAGGTGTTCAAGTTCGGCAGGTTTGAGCCAAGCCCAAGGATGAAAGCTAGTGAGTGATGCACGGACACCCAGCTTGGCCTAAGTGAGAGCATTGATGATTAAGGTACGGGCTCATGGTTGGGCCTAGGCGTAGGCATGCTTGGACATAGTCCTAAAAAGATTAGATTCGAAGGCTTCTAGAAGGCTTAGTGCTTAGCATGATTTTAACAATTCAAGGATTGTGCAACAGCACTAACCTTAGAATCAGGGATTGTATCTCATCTTCTAGAATTAAAGGATTTAACCAATGTAATATTTAGAATTTAAGAATTATCTTAGGCAATGATTGTAAGGGGGACTTAACTATAACTAGAAAGCCCCCACCCTTATTATACATAGACTAGAAGCATTGAGTAATAACATCTTTACTCTTGCCTTAAACCTTTATGTTGTTCTTTTGTTAGCCTTTTTTCAAGCAGTTGCTGTGCCCTTTCATTTTGCAATATATTAGGCAGCCAAACCCATTAGTCTAAAGTGTTTGTGTACCATTTCTTATGTTAAAGTTGATTTGGGATATGAAAAAGTTCATCCTCGTGTCTTGAAACCATGCAAGTCTGGAGCTTGAGTCTTGGCCATGGGACATTTTAGGGGATTTGATGCTATTGCATAATTCTTGAATTCTTAAAACCATGCTGAGCACTAGGCCTTCTAAAAGCCCTCAAATTTGATCCTCCAAAGACTATGTTCTAGAATGCCCGCACCTGGGCCTGATAATGCGCCTGCACCTCGATTATTAGTGCTTTTGCTTGGGCCTGACTAGGTGCCCATCATCGCTCACCAATGCCTACATCTGGGTTTAGCTTAATCTGTCAAACCTGAACACCTTCTTTTAGCCTTTGGAGTCTTGATCATTGTCCGCACCATTATTTTAGGCTAGTTCCCCGTGATTTGAACCTTCAAGGGAGGTGGCTAAGCATTTCATTGATAGAGTAAAGGGATGGGTAAAGGCCAAGCTACAACAAAATGAAGTGCATGAGTTGAGTCGGGTTAGAGTTGCTGTGAAATCATTGACTTAAGATAAGTGCATTCAATTTTCAAGGTTAAATGGAAAAGGCTAGAATGGGCGAGACACCAATGTTTATTCCTTAGGAGAGGAAAAAGATATAGGGAAGCCTAAATTTGTAAGGTTGATAGAGCCATTAGTTGAGGCAAAAGGCCCTTGAGTTGTTATTTTTGTGCCAATTCACATCGGGTCAGGGAGTGCCTGAAACTTTCAGCCATTAAGCGGATAGAAGGGTTGTCCGAAAGTAAGAGTGGCATGGGTAAAAAATGCCAGATAAAGCCCAAGAAGGAGTGGCTAGGTGCTAGTCGAGACTGCAGAGGGGTTGGGACCTCTCGAGGATTGCGTGCTATCCAAGTGTGTAGATTGTTGCCTAACTGAGTGGTTGGTGTGTTGAGCCAGTGTGCAGACTAGTGCCTAATAACATGTGCTGTGATGTGTTCCATGTTGATGTGCTACTTTACATAGACTAGAATCATTGAGTAATAATATCCTTACTCTTGTCTTAACCTTTTCTGTTGTTCTTTTGTTAGCTTTTCCTTAAGTACTTGTTATGCACTTTCGTTTTGCAGCATATTGGGTGGCTAAACCCCACAGTCTAAAGTGTTTGTACATTGTTTCTTGTGTTAGGTTGATCTAAGATAAAGAAAAGTCCATTCCCATATCTTGGAACTACGTGAACTTGAAACTTGAGTCTCGACCCGTGACAAGTAAACGTTTAGCAAGTAAGGCAATATTTATATCAAGTGTTTTCCTAATGCTTAACCCATCAACATTTTTGGGTTTGCAAACTTTATCCCATTTCAGTAAATGAACTCTTTTTCCATCCTTAGTAGAACCCCAAAGATAATTCCTATTAAGGGCAACAATATCATTTGCCATTGAAGCTGCCAACTTTACTGTCTGCATAGTATAAGTGGTTATTGTACTAGTCACCGATTGCACCGATGCAGCCCATCGACTAACGAGAGTTGATTCACTTTTTATGATGAGAACCTCTTTTTAATTTTCTCTAACAAGTATTGATAATTATTCCTAACAACCTTTTAAGAATGAATAATTGGTATTGTTAAATGAGTACCACAATTCATACAATGTTGCATCCTCGAGTGTCACCGAATATCATCCATCAAATCCAAAGACACATTAGGAGATGTAAAAAGTTTAGATTTATCAAAATTCACTTTTTACTCAGAGATTGAACAAAAAGCATTCAAACAATCAATAATAATTCCTTAGCATTACCTCAATGAAGCCTTACCAAATAAAATTATACCATTACCAAAAAAAATATATATATGGGATAACCTCGAAACAACGAAATTGGTATCCATTCTCAATCATAATAGTAAAATTTTGCAAACATAAAAGAAATAAATATGGAAAAAAAGAGTCACCTTGTTAAGCCCTCCAGTCAACTTAAAGTTAGATATCTTCTTGCCATTCCACAAAATACTCATCTCCGCAAAAGTAACACAGAACATAATAAGTGCACTAAAAGATGAAGACAAGCCTAAATCTGATAGTACCCATCATAAAAAATCCCAATTAACTTGATCAAAAGCTTTTTCTAAAGTAATATTCATGATCATTTCACCCCATTTCCTTCGCTTCCTACACAGAGAGTGCATTGTATCTTGCATAATTGCAATATTTTCACTACTCCCCCGACAGAGACTAAAGTTGCACTGAATTGGAGCAATGATATCTGACAAGAATGGTTTGAGTTTACTCATTATAATTTTGGAAATTAACTTCATCGAGACATTACATAAACTTATAGGTCTAAATTGATTCTCCACTTCTCGAAGATCCACTTTAGGAATTAAAATAATCAACACCTTGCTTGAAGATTCATCAAAGTGACCCTTCCTAAAACCATCCCTTATAAAACAACACATTGAGCTATTAATCACAGCCTAATTTGACTGATAGAAACCCGCTCAAAATCATCCAGACTTGGTGATTTAAATGGAGCCATAGAGTAAAGAAACATATGTATTTCCTCATCTTATGGAACATACATATGCTTATTTAATTGACATTCATCAAAATAAAATTTTGACTAACATTTGTCATGTAAACTTGTTTAAAATAAACCATCACCGTATTATATAACTCTATTTGATCCGTACGCTAAAAGCCATTATCATTCCTCATCGCCAAGATTGGTGGGTTTTCACTACTAGAAATATTGGTATCATTGACAAAATTTTATCAATGATATTTTTGTGTACCGATAGAATATCGATAAAAAAAATTTTTTTTTACTAACAGAATACTAATAGGAAAAAATCCATCTGTAATTAAAAGATGAAGCATTGTAGGACAAATGGTATTAAACTATATAGTATTTTGTGTTTATTGAGATTCAATAACTTTGTAAAGGTGAAAACTATTTTGTATTTTGCTTTGTGATTCTGGTTGTGTAATGTGATTATTGATGAACTATCTTTACAGTATATTGTGATAATATCACATTTGTGAAAGATGAAAATTTGGTTTATTTTGCTTTGTGATTCTGGTTATGTATTGTGATAGTTGTTGAAATAGATAGTGTAGTAATTAAAAGACTAAACATCGTAGGATGAATGGTATAAAACTAAATAGTGTTTTGTGCTTATTGAGATGCGATGACTTTGTGAAGGTGAAAACTATTATGTATTTTGCTTTATGATTCAAATTGTGTATTGTGATTGTTGATGAAGTAAATAATGTTGTAATTGAAAGTCTAAACATTATAGGATGAATTGTATTGAACTGTGTCATTGGAATGATAGTGTAATCGTCTTGGAATGATAATTATTTTAAACTTTTTGTAGGAAAACTATGTTGTTGCATTATCTCAAAAATATGTGAAAACTCTTTCAATTTTCTAGATTTTGATCTACAAGCATGGACTAAAATTATTGGAGGGGTTGAAGCTACGTGCACTCTTGTATATGGATTTGGATTTACGGATAAATTTAGGGACCTATTTTACTCAAGTCAATCCACTGTAGCAACAATGTCTCATTCTGTGTGTGGTTTATCATTAATGGCCCTTTAGTCTTTACCTCTGCCTTTGCCTCTTCAACCTTAAATTCAAGAACAGATTGATGAGTTTAGAATAGAGTTGAGGACTAATCTTAAGTCTTTCATGGATTAGATGATGTAGTTGATTGGCTTTAGACAATTTTTGTCAACACAATTTTCTAACCTTGACGATGGCAACACTGATTCTCAATCAGAAGATGTAGTAGCATGGTGAGCTCTTTTTGAGGACTTTTGTAGATGTTATAGAATTTTTTTTGGATATTATGAATATTTTTTAGTATTATATTTTGTTGATGTTAGAGATGTTATGAATGTTAACTTTATAGTATGGATTTATGTAATGGTTATTTGTGGATTTGATATGTGAATTTTTTGTTTTTATTAATAATAATAGAAATAATAGGCTTTGTAAATAATTTCATATATTTTAATTTATAGGTTTCTTAAATATTTATAGATGAAATTAATCAAATTATGGATCAAATTATAATTTTATTGATGACTTTTACCAACGGAATTTGGTTATTATCGATTAAATTTTATTGTTACCGATGGTTTACCGACAAATTATCAATGGATTATCGATAGATTTTACTGATGGATTTTTATCGATGAATTTTTTTGATAGATTTTTTATCGATAAAATTTTTCGTTAGTAAAATCCATTAGTAATTATCAATGAAAATTCAATTTTACTGACGTAAAAACATTACCTTTTTGCTTATTATCAATGAAATTTTTTTGTCGGTAATTCCGTCGATCAAAGTATTACTAATGAAAAATTAACTTTTACTGATGGAAAATTTCATCAATAAAAGTTATATTTCTGGTAATGTGTTGCTGGTGTTGGTAACATTTCAATCTTTAATGCTAGGATTTTATTCATTAGTGTGTTTAAAATATACCTACACATGATCAACCAAATTTAATACATAATATTATTCGTAAAGGTATTTTGAAATTTTTACACATGTAATTGGGTTACCCCAACAATTTATATATATATATATATATATGGAGGATTGCCATTCAATTGTTATTCTCCTTCATTATAGTGAAAATTTTGCAATGATTGTAAGTTGATATAGTTTTCATGTTAAGAATAAAATCATTATAAATATAATTTGTTTGTTATGTTCTATTTATTTGTATTTGTTTTATTATTTTAGAAAATAAAATTAAGACTTTAACTTTAACCATGTTTATGATGTGAACTTCATGTTGCATAATAAGCTTATTATACATTCATGTGAAATTAATGTCACATGATAAATTGTTTTCTAATACATGAGTAAAAATTACTAAAATGGTGATAAAACATATCATGTCAGTTAAATTGGTTTCCTATTTATTTCTTCTCTTTGTCACAGACCTATTTGTCATTAAATCAGGTATGAAAACTAAAAGGTGGTCGAAAATGGACCAACTTGAGCTGTAGCCAAATTGTATGGGCATAAAATAAATGAAGCTAGCTCAAACATAGGACCCTTTATATAAACCAATCCTCAGTCACTGACCATCCATGGCCATATGAAAGGGCTAGCTTAGCTTTGCTTACATGCTTTCTTTCTTCCACTCCCACCTATTCATCGAGGAACTAAACAACAACAATTAGGAACAACAAGCATTCCCAATTTTTCATTTGTCATTGGTTTAAAACTTTCCCAATCTTTTTCTATGATGTTTCTATCTTTTACTTTTCCCTTTCATTTTTCTTTTATTTATTTATTTCCTCCCTTATTTTATTCTTTAAATATTTACTTGTGAAGTGATTTGTGAAAGTACAAGCCTAATTTTATTAATTTTTTAAAAGAATTTTTTATTGTTTAAATATTAATAGTAAATTTCCTTTTTTTAAAATGTTGGATAAAAGGGATTAGACATGTGACGCTACATGCCTAAAGTAGTTGTATGGCTAGGTTGGTCTAACAATCTTAACGGAAGAAACAAAGAATGTTGTTTTTCTACAACAATTTAAGATGAAGAGTTATCCTAAAAAATAAAGGAAAAATTGGGTTTTAATTGCTTATTGCTTTTTGTTGGGGGCATTTATTAGTCTAAAGGGTGTTGTAATCTTTTTCTTTTATTAGAGGTTGCCAGCAGACAGTTAGGGATATTTTGAATATTTGGGCCAACCTAACATGTCAAACTGACCTGACATGTTTAGGGCCATGTCAGCCTAGCCATCTTCCTTTTGTCCCTTATAGGCCTCTCGACTTTTACCTGTAAACATGGACATCCATGTATTATCATTCCATTTTATCCTATTCCTAACTTTTTCCTTTTCTCTTCTTTTAACCTATTCTATACTGATATCTAACTTGTATGTCGAAGTGCAAATACATGGAATACTCCCTATCTTTGCTTCTAACTGCTCTTTTCCTTTGCTTGTCCTTTTAGGAACACCCTTAGGTCGGAACTTGGCATAAACATTTGTTGCATCGAGTAGGGGTTTTCTATCCATCAGCCGATCCTATAATTATGTTGCTAGGAAAAAGATAGCAATTGAGGAAGGAGAGATGGCTGTCTTGGCTAGAATCGAAACACATAACAACCAACATATAGAAAGACTAGCCCCACAATAGGTTAGTCTGACCATGAAACAATTTCAAGCCTTAGCTGAATAGATAAAAGCTCTAAAGCAAATGCTACACATTATAACTCTACCCCAAGCTTCAAAAGTGCTTGATTTGGTCACCTTTGGCCGATAGGTTATAGAAAGACAACAGAGCTATGAGGAAATAAAAGCTTCTTCAGTCACCAGGGAAAAAGAACATAATATTTCAATTGCCCATCATTACCCTAACCACAATTTGACACATGCCATAACCTAAAATTCAAAATAAACTAACTTTAAACCCCAATCAAGTAGAGACTTAGAGGCTTAGATGTAAGCCATGGAAATGGAATTAAAAAGTAAGGCAGTCACTTTTGAGGATAAGCTCAAGTTCTTGGAGACCTCGCATTTACTGAAGAGATTGACAGAGCCATACCTTTAAAAAGATTCAAGATGCTGACCTTGGAGACTTAGGATGGTACATCTGATATTTTTGACCATTTGAAATGTTATAGGACTAATATGATGATGCAAGGTGCAAATGAAGTGCTCATGTGTAAAAGACTGGCCATCACCCTTAAAGGAGTAGCTCTGTCTTAGTTTAGTAGTCTCAAATCATAGTTAACCACATCATTCAAAAAGCTTAACTACACCTTCCTTTCCTGTTTTATAAGCAGTCGAAGAACCAAAAAGACAACTTTAAGCTTGATGTCAATTCATCAAGGCAGAAATGAGTCTTTGAAAAATTACATTATGCATTTTAACATGAAAGCTCTATAGGTGAAAGACTTAGAGTAGATGACTACTGTAGCCATATAGACAAATGGACTCAATGGTAAAAAGTATCATCTTAAACTGACCTTGTCCTTAGAGACATTAAATAAGTTGGCCAACGTCTTACTTATGCCTTAAAAATATATAAATGTGGAAGATACAATGAAAAACAACCAAGGTGAAAAAGGCTCATCCTTTTTCCTTGGCAATCGAGGTGAAAAAGGCTCATCCTCCTTCATCAATCATAAAAAGGGCAAAGATTTCTATGATGCTCTTTTAAGAAGGAGACGATACAAGGTTAAGAGCCCCAGCAGAGATGAAAACTACACCGTATTGAATAACTCATAAGAGAGGATTTTGATGTAAATTGATAAAAACCCAAACCTCAAAAGGCTAAAGACATAAAGACAAAACACAAGGAAGGACTTGACCAAAAGATGTGTTTTCCATAAAGATATATTCCATAACACCAAGGGCTATATTTACCTAAATAATGAAATTAAAGCTCTCATAAGAAGATGCTAGCTAAGAAGGTTTATGGACTAATGAAGATAAGGTTAGAATAGGTCAAACCATAAAAGAAACTATAAAGAACTGATAAGGAATAAGGAAGATAGACTAGAGAAAAACAGAAGAAAAAAAGTTTGAAAGGATGAGCAAAGATAAAATAAAGGTCAACTTACCAATAACCGACCTATTGTCAGGGTAATCAACACAATCATCGAAGGATGCTCTATCTCGATCAAGAGGAAGTTTGATCAGAGTCTGGTTATGGCCATTGGTTCTTAGGTAAAAAAAAAAAAGAACTAGAAGGACGAGTTGATCTCTTTCAGTTTGAAAGATTTAGAAGGAATTCAATATCTTTATGACACTACCATAGCAATCACAGTTATGGTGTACAATTATATAGTCAAGAGGATCTTATTTGATAGCGAAAGCTCGATTGACATTTTGTGTTATATCACCATGAAAAAAATAGGAATCAAAGAAGACCAGCTACAGTCGATCACCAATATTTTAATGGGATTTAAGAATAAGCAAATGACTATTAAGGAGACCACCAAATTGCCAATCTCCTTAGGAATTGAGCCAAAACAATTATCTTGGTCATAGAGTTTATAGTCATTAATGTCCCATCAGCTTACAAAATGATATTGGTTCAACCTAGTCAGTCTACTATATGACATATAGACTCAGCTCCCTATTTGAAAGTTAAATTCATAACACCCATGGGGTTGGAGATATTAGGAGAGACTAGTTCACAATGTGACAATGCTATGTCATGATGACGAAAGGAAGGACTGGAAAGCAAACTGACAGTTATGCTAAAATTAAGAAAAGAGAAGAAGAGAAGAGAGTAACAGGCACTGAAAAAAATAAAACAACAAGAGTAAGCACCCACAACAATAGAAAACTAACCTAAAAAAAGTGTACTCTTAAGCCGTTTTAAGCTTTTAAGCTCTACACTAGTGCAAACCACACTTTTAGCAATGTTTGTAACTTTTGAATAGGTTCTACAAGTGTTTGAGCTTTTAAGTCGACACAAACACATGCATGTCAAGAGGACAGAGCTAATGCACTGACCAAAGAAAAAATTGAAATGAAAATACATATATTTTGCTGAGTTATATATTTTCATCATTTATCATTTCACTAACAATATACTAATTACCACATCGAGATTTATCCTCATAGGAAATAGGCTTGACCTAATTGAGTAGAAAGAAATAATTAATCAAAGACCTGAGATAGATGAAAACCAACCTAAACTAATAAAAGACATAATGTCTATACCGTTTTTAGAGAGCACCCTCGAAAAATGCATAAAAATTGGGACTAAACTTGAACATAAAGAACAAATTAATCTAACTCTAGAGAAATAATATCGACCTATTTGCCTAGACACCATCGAACATGCCAGCTAGCAAAAGAAGAGGGATTTTACCCTAAAAGGGTAAAAGGCTATCAAAGAAAAGGTCAGCAAGCTATTACAAACAAGCTTCATCAAAAAGGTATATTACCCTGAATGGATAGCCAATGTAGTCATAGTTAAAAAGCACGATGAAAAATAGAAAATGTATGTTGACTTTACCAATCTCAACAAAGCCTATCCAAAGGATAATTTTTTTATCTCTAACATAGATAGGCTGATGGATGACAGTGCCAAACATGGCTTTCTTAGTTTCATTGCCTTCTTAGTTTCATTGATGTATATTCTAGCTATAATCATATCAAAATGCTGAAAGAAAATAAAAAAAAATAGCCTTCATCATTGAAAAAAGCCTTTATTATTACAAAGTCATGTCATTTGGCTTAAAAAATACAAGAATAACCTACTAGAGGTTAGTCAACACAGTCTTCAAAAATTAAATTGGCAGGAATATGGAAGCGTATTTAGATGACATAATAGTAAAAAGTAAGAGTTCGATCAAGCATTTAAAAGGCCTAGAATAGACTTTCAATACCTTGAGAAAAAATAACATAAGATTTAATATGAGTAAATGCACTTTTGAAGTCACATCAGGCAAGTTTCTCGGCTACATGATATATAAAAAAGGAATAGATGTGAACCCAAAAAAGGTTCAGGCCATCTTGGATATGAAATCTTCGACCTCAATAAAAAAAGTGCAGTAGCTAACAAAAAAAATACCACTCTAAGTAGGTTTATGTCCATGTCGGTAGAGCTCTACTTACCATTTTCTAAGATTTTTAGGAATATTTTTCACATTAGATAGATTTCTCAGTATTAGAAAGCATTTGAAGAGCTTAAAGAGTTTCTCTCGTTTCCACTCATTCTCCCTAAACTAAGACCCAATGAGATGTTATATCTGTATCTAATTACCACCGATCAGGCCATTAGCTTGGCATTGATTTAAGAAGAAGAAAAAGAAAGGTAGAGACCAATATATTTCATGAGTAGGGTACTGACGGGGTAAAAAATAAACTACACTAATATAGAAAGCTGGCCTACACAGTGATTATGTTGGCCAAAAAGCTTCAGTTATACTTTCAAGCTTATATAATTTATATGTTAACTAACCAACCATTTAGGCAGGTCTTATAGAAACTAGAGCTATGAGGTATACTATTTAAATAGGTAGTAGAACTTAGTGAATACAAGTCTCCAAGTCAACCCTAAAATCCTAAGTCCCGACAAACTTTATCGTAAAATACACATCGACTCAGGTTGACGAGTGACCTGAAGAGAGTGAGAAAGTCAAAGAAAAAGAAATGTGAAAACTCTTCATTGATGGATTGGCCATCAACCATAGTAGTAGGGCCAGCCTTATTCTAATAAGCCTTAAAGCCTACGATACCAGTTTGCCTTTAAATTCGAATTCAAAAAATCTAATAATGAGGTCAACTACAAGACATTAATAATCAACCTAAGATTAATAGTTGAACTGAATGTTAAACATATTATTGTATATAATGATTATCAATTAGTGGTTGGTAGATAAATGATGGATTCGAAGCTAGAAAAGAAGGGATCCAAAAATACTGAGACAAAGCAGTAACCCTTATCGCCATTTTTTTTAAGGCCAAGGTCAGAAATATGTTTGCAAAATCCTTGTCTAAGTTAGCCTCAAGGATAATAATAGAAAATCTAGGCCAAGTCTTAGTAGAAGAACTTATACAAAAGACCATTAAGGAAAAAATTGATTAGGCAGATTGACAAAAAAAAGATCATAGATGACTCTAATCAAGGCATGCCTAACCATGGGAGAACTATTCAAGGACAAGGTTTGAGCTAAAACATTGATGAGAAAAGCTCTTCGGTATGCCATAATTAATGGGAAATTATATGAGAGATATTTTAGCCTGCCTTACCTAAGATGTATAGACGACTAAGAGGTAAACTATGCTCTTAGGGAAATTCGTGATGGGATATGTAAAAATCACCATGGACTTTGATAAGGTGTTTAGACAAGGCTACTATTGGCCAACTGTCAAGAAGATACTATTGATCGAGTAAAGAGATGTGACAAGTGCCAAAGATTTGCCCATGTTTAGCACTTCCCTTTAATTGAGCTAACTTTTATTATCAACCTTTGGTCTTTCATAAATGGGGAATGGAAGGACATAGGAGATTTGTTCTAAAAGGAGTTGTCTATTTCATAAAATGGCTCGAGGTCAAGGCCTTAACTACTACGATAAAAGTACAAGTTAAAAATTTGCATGAAAAAACATAGTTTGTCGATTTGGTTTATCTCAATCTATCATAACAGATAATGGCAAAAATTAAAAATCCTAGGTTTAAAAAGTGACGCTCCAACCTTCACAGAAATCTAAAATTCATATTGGTCACCCATCCTCGATCTAATGGATAGGCCAAAACGGCCAACAAAATAATATTAGAAGCCTTGAAAAAGAGGCTAGATAACGCTAAAGGCAAATGGACCGTTGAGCTCTCTGAAGTCTTATGGGCCATTAGGATGATCATGAAAGTCTATATAAAAAAGACCCATTATCACTTGGCATTTAAGACAAAGGCTGTAGTACCTATTAAGATCGATCTCCTAAGCTTAAAAGTTGAGCTCAGTTTAGTAGAGGGAGATGATGAAACCCTTAAGGCTGATCTGAATCTAGTAGAAGAACAATGAGATATAGCTCTATCTAGAATAGCAACCTACTAGCAAAGAGTGTCCAACTACTATAATAAGAGAGTTCGACATAAAATCATAAAAAAAGATGACTTGGTCCTTAAGAAGGTTAAAGCTTCAATAGTTGATGACTGAGGTGGCAAGCTAGCCTTGACTTAAGAGGGACCATACGTGGTTAAAAAGGTCATCTATGATGCAATCTATAGATTATAGGACATGAATGGAAATCCCATCCCAAAGATGTGGAACACAAATAATCTAAAAGTCTACTACCAATAGCTCAAAAAGAATCGAGCTCATACTTGTAACTTAAAAATTATTGAATAAAGTTATTTTGATTACATTTATTATGAGTCTTAAACTTAGGCTTTGGTTGACTTAACTTTAAAACCAACTAAGTCCGACCTGAGACTTGAAGTTAATTTAAGATTTGTAATTAAATCTAATTAACTTTAAAACCAACTAACACCAAGCTGAGACTTTTTAACCTATTCCTACTCAAGGTTGGTTTGTTAAATCATTATAGATTACCCAAGCTACGTTTGTCGAGCTTAAACTTTGTGATTATTTTGTGAATCAATTAACTTGTCCTAGCTTAGTAAGGAATTAATGAGATTAAAAAAGAAAACTGAACTAAGACTTGAACAAAAATGCTAATCTTCATTGCAATGTCAAGGTCATCATTATATGTTAGATAAAAAAAATGATTAACAAAAGTTTTGGTAAGTTATTTGATTTGGTTTGAGCTATTAACAAAAATTCAACCTCATAATTGACAAAAATTTACAAAAATCAACAAAAAATAACAAATGAAAAAAGCCCCTTAGGTATCACCTTAGTCAGCAGTAGCAGTAATGGTGGCCCATTCTCTACCTCAATTGAAAGGGTGGCCTCAAGCTCAACATCCATGGTTGCATTTTCATCCTTTTTCTCTTTTTTCTTAAACGGAGGTGGTTAAGACCTTGAACTAATGTTATTAAGGCTGATGTCTGAGAGGTCGAGTTTGAGGTTAGCATATTTGAAAAGCACCTCATCCCTTGTGAGCTCGAACATGCTGATGATGTTCTTCCTCAAGAATTCCACTTGAAGCTGAGTGTATTCTTCAATGGCTAGGAATTCTTAGACAACCTCATCCTTGTAAGCTTTCTTAGCCTTTTGTTTAATTTCTTTTTTCTCTTTCACCTTTGTTTCTAGCTGAGACTTTAGCTTAGCAATCTAAGCCTAAGCTTCCCTGAGCTTTAACTTATCCTAATCCCTTATCAATTTAGTTGAGGCTTTCTTTATCTGTATGCCCTCTAGCTTGGCTGTTAGCTTATCCATTTTCTTTTTCTGTTTTATCTTTTTCTTATGAAAAATGTTAAAAGTGGATCACAAACCAACTAGGGTTTTAGTATTTTTCTAGTTTTTTTCACCTTAGATGTTCAAGTCCTTTTCAGCCTTGAACATGTCAGCTATTACCATAAATGCTTGGTGTAAGGCCTAGTTAGAACAAATGGTTAGCTGAGGTGAAAGCTTATGGTAGACTACAAAGATAAGCAAAGCTAAAACATAGAAAAAAATAAAGAAGCCAACAACAGTAACAAGAAAATCGAGCTAAAATGTTACTTATTGTTTGAAAGGATTATGAGCTTACAGAACCTAATGGCCATATCAGCATTCTCCAGTAAGTTCTTGCTAGGAAAGTACTCCAAACTCATGCAAATTTTTTTTAAGATAGGTCTTAAGACTTGGGCCTCAAGATTTTTTAAGGAGGAGGAAGCTTTGATTTTTAGCTTTTTGGCTAGAGGAAGAACTACGTAGAGATCTCCCTGTGTACCATTAATTTTTACTTGCCCTTGATGATGGTGAAGGGTTGAGTTGATGAACTCGATTGTTTGCTCAAAGAAAAATTTATTGGGTTATGCCCCCTTATGAATGGACACTAAGCTGATCTTCTACTAGCCCTTCTTTGGCTTCGGTTCATGTGCATATAGATGAAAATCAAAGTCTTTGGACAGTTGGGAAAACATCCCTACAAAAAGATGTTGAGAGTTAAAAAAAATTAAAGCCTTGTGAGATTACATTACACCTACCCCAGTACTTGGACTTGTTTACCACTTCAGGGGAAGTTAGCTTATTAGCATCTATAACCAACTTCCCTCTTCAGGTGTAGTCCGTTATTTTATCCCAATCAACAAGGTTAGATATAAAGAGAGCAATTAGCATGTTTGCAAAATTTTTAGGCTTATTCAAAATCTCTTACCTTAAACTCATTATTGTTTTTCTTTTTCTCCTTTTGAAGATAGCGAAAGTGTAATTTCTAGTTATTTATTAAAGTCGGGCAATTTACAAATAATTTTTTATTGGGATAAGCTATTTCGTAAAACCACTTCTTGTCACTAGGGTGCCTCTTAACAAAAAAGAATTCCCTGAATAGTGGAAGGGAAAGATAAATACCTAATTGTTGGTAAAAAATTATGAATGCTACTATGTACCAAAATGAATTAGGGGTGAGTTGGGTGAATGTTAAATTATAAGAAAAGAAAATTTCAACATATAAAAGGTACAAAGAGAGCCTTAGATCGATTACTAAGGAGTCCTAATGCACCCAGAGCAAATGAGGCTCTTGTTTATCAATAACTCAATCTATGGTGCTCAACATAAATATACTATACCCCTTCTTTGGAAAATGAAAGTTCATTCCTAAAAATGGACATGATGAGCTGAACATATATTAAGGTAGTCCTCAACATTAGCCCTGCCCTTTAAGTTTTTCATTACATCCTTGAGATTGTGCTTAAGGAATACGAGGTATAGACAAGGACCTCAGCCTACTTATTTGATTTTGAGAAAGACTCCTCTTCACTTTTATCTTTCTTAACAAGGTTACCTTTCTTAACTTACTCTTCCTTAGAAGCTCTCTCATCATCAAAGTTTTTTTTGTCAGATGACTTAAACTCTTAAACAGGAAGAGGATTTTAAGCTAGAACTTTGGTGAAAGCACCATAACATTAAGGGAAGAGAAATGATGAAAGGATTTCTCAGAAGAAGAAAAAGAGAGGATGTTAATAAGAATTGACTGAGGAGGAAAAAAAAAGAATAGGAGCATTGATGATAGTTTAAGGAGTAGATCAGGTAGAAAGATGACGAGGCTAAACCCAAAAGAAAGAAAATTAAAGAAGAAAGAAGGTTGTTTAAAAAAGTCGATCTAACTTCAGAGATTGGGAAAGAAAAAAGATTTTTCAAATCAAAATCAATTTAAGCACACTCATCCACGTTTAAGACCCGTTTTCCTTGAGCCCGAGCATTGTCTTTAACTTTTTGTTGCTTTTATTTCGACATCAGGTTGAGCTAGTATACTATTTTGTTGTAATCTCAACTAACGATGATCGATGGGACTAAGTCATCATCTTTATGCTTGAGCTGAACCTCTTAGGCTCTATCCTAAAACTCCTTTCACCTTCGAAACTAATGTTAGTAGATATGATGAAAATAATACATATTGAAGTTAGAAAAAAAAGCGCGAATAGAAAGAAAGAAAAATCATAAGATTGGGTAGAACTAGAAAGCTTTTAAGGTTAAAATTTCAAGTTAGATTGAAAGCAAAAAAGTAGAAAAGTGAAAAATGAAGCCCCCAATAGCCCATTATATAGCCACGTCTTAGATTAGATAAATAGCCCAAATTATGCCATGTGTTAAAATGCTAATAAAAGGTGTCTTTTGACCTTTCTCGCTTTGAAATTTACCACCAAAAAATCTCTCTCCTCATTACATGCAATCTCACTCATTTGAATAGCTTAGGCTGGTTAGATTGGATAAAAATGCCAATTGAGCTGGTTTGGTGAACTAACTACTAGGTCACCTTTAAGGCATACATGAGGAACAAATTTTAGTAAAAACCAAATTTTACAGCGACTAGATGAACCTTGCCAGCTCATCCAAATCCCCTTCTTCTCACCTAGGGCCATCCAAGTTGACACTATTCTAATAACCTTTAAACATGTTATATACCTAACCTAAAGTACATGCATAAGATCAGACCCATTCTAGGTCGATATAAGCAAGGACAACATAGATTGATTTGAACAACAAATGTAAGCCTCTATTGCTTGCCTATCATGTCAACCTTATAAACATTCAACCTTAACCATGAAAGGTCAAATCCCTAGCAATCCTTTAAAGCCATTCGTAAAGAGTAAGGTTAAGTTTGCAAACATATACAAAATAAATTAATCACAAACTTAATAGCCTAACACTTAGACTGTTGAGTGAGAGGATAGAGTTTTGAGGGCATTTATTGATCCAAAGGGCATTATAGTTTTTTCCTTTTATTAGAGGTTGCCAACAGATAGTTAGGGACATTTTGGGTATTTTGGACATTTGGATTGACTTGACATGTTTAGGGTCACATTAGCCAGACCACATCACTTTTGTCCCCCATAGGTTCATTGCCTATTGCTTATAAATAAAGATATCTAGGAATTATTATTCCACTCCATCATATTCCTAACTTTTTATGTTTCTCTCTTTCTAACCTATTCTATACTAGTCTCTAACTTACACAACGAAGTGCAAGCGTAGGGAACACTCCTTGCATTTGTTTCTAACTGTTTTCTTCCCTTGCTTGTCTTTCTAGGAACACCCTTGAGTTGGAGCTTAGTACAAACACTTTTTTATACAAATAATTTCTTTTAAAGGAAAAAGGATTCCTTTTACAAGCACACATTTAGGGGATTAAGACCTTAGTAATTAAATTAATCAATCATTTAATCATTAACAAGCTTTTTTCATTAAAAAAAATTTATTAGAATATTTCTTTTCTTAAGTAGTAAAGGGTTCATAGATTTTATTTAGCATATCTTTTCTTTGTATGTATCTAAACATTTTAATCTATGTCAAGCATAAAAAAATTTATAAAAAATTACATTTCCATAATATCTCAATAAATTTAAACTCAAACAACAAAGAGAGAAACACACTATTTTTGTCATTTTAACTAATCATCCAATGGTTATATTTAAACATTTATATAGGTGGTTTAGATTAAAAATTATTTGTATAGGTGGTTTATATTTAAAAAATTTTGTATCTTCAACGTAGAATGAGTTGCATGGTTTGGTTTGATTAATTTTAGAACTCATTATCGACATCTAATTTGTTCGGACATGTCCTAATCAAATTCAATCTTTTAAAAATGAAAATCAGGATCTTTTTAAAAGTTTTGAACTTTATGAATATGTCAAGTATTTTGAATAAGTTGGTTTTAGACTTGAAAATAAAAAAAAAAAGATGAAAGTCAGAGTAAAGTTAAAAGTCAACTTAGTCAAACTTGGTCATACTTGCACTTTTGAGACCAAAAAATATTGGCAAAAGTTTTGGAATGGTTTGAAACTAGGAACATTGGTCAATGAATATAAAACTGCTTTGAAAAACCTTTGTTCTTATTTTTGGTTAAAGCTAACCTAAAATGTCAAATTTAGTTAAAACAAATTATTTCAAAGGAATTAAATTGGGAAACCTCAGGATTTGATTAAAACTTAGATTTTGACCAAAATATCTCTCAGTCAAAAAGTGGGTTAAATTGGGTTAAACCCAAGTCATTTTGGTTAAATCAAGACAAACCATAGGATTTTTATGAAACTTAAATGTGAACTTTCAAATTTGGGCAAATTTTGTGTTTTGATTAAAATGCCCTTAAATGGGGCTTGGATCAAAATTGGTCAATCCTAGTCATTTTGGTTAAAACCATGCCAAACCATAGAGCTTTAAAAGAAAACCTATGAGAAAACTAGAATTTGAGCAAAAAAGTGCATTTTGACCAAAATGTCCTCTATTTAATTTTGGTCAAACTTGGATAAACCTGAGTCAACTCTTGGAACTTGCATTGATTAGGCCTATTTAATGTTTAGAATCAATTAAATTGTGATTTGGGTTCTCAAAAATTAAATTCAACCTTAAACGAGCTATAAAAGTCCAAAAATGTGCTTTAAGGCCATTCTCATCAAAATCAATCAGACTAAGTCAAATTTATGTTCGAGTGCGAAATAAGATTTGGAGACCCTCAATATCAATTCTCAGTAGAATAAAATCATAGGATCAACATTAGGGTAATAAAAAGGAATAAACGCACAAAAAGGCCTAATTTAGGAGGCAGAATCATAATTTTGCAAAGCATGATGGGCCAACTCGAAAAACAACCAAGAGAATTATTGTAAATGATATGAACCCTTAGATCTTGGAGTACAATTATCCAATGGTCCACGTAGCATACTTGGTCACCAAGTTTAAAAGGAAAAAGACAAACTACTTTCCACATTTGGGTGTAATATGATCTAATGCCTAGCATGGGATGTCTTTGTCTTTGAATAGGGTATTCTAGTGCTAAAAAAAGGACCAATCTATAGGTAGAGTCATGTCTGCCCTTTTCGTAGAAGTCAATCGAAATTAGGACACATGAGATATTATTTCTTGTAATACTTTTTAGATTAATAATAAAATAACAAAATATCTTCAATCATTTTTCTTTAAGAAAAAAAGTGAGATTTTATTCCTCTTGTTTTAAACAAAAATTTCTTGTATGGTTTTTTGATAAAATTTAAATCAAGTTGCCTTGTGTTTCTTATATGAACTTTTTTGCTTTTTTTGGATATTGAATTTTTTTTTTAAAAAAAAGATTTTCAAAAAAAGAAAATTTTGCATTTCTTGAATAGAAAAAGAAAACTATTTTCTTAATTTTATAAATAAATAAAAAAAAGATGACCTATTTTCTTCAAAACAAAAAAACTGCTATTTTCCTTCAATTCATTCCTTTTCCTGAGAAAAAAAATATTTTTTTTAGTGTCTTTTCCTAAAAAAGACAAAATATTCATTTTCCTTTTATATTTTCTTTTGATTTAAAAAAAATATTTTGTTCTATTTTTTGGAAAATGGCATCCTTTTCCCAATTTGCCTTTCATGAATTCATTCCTATAAAAAATACAAAACATTTTTTTCACTTTCAAAACAATAAAAAAGATTTTTTCTTTTATCCTTAATAAAAATATAAGATTTTTGTTATTATTAA
This sequence comes from Durio zibethinus, assembly GCF_047325235.1. NCBI lineage: Eukaryota > Viridiplantae > Streptophyta > Magnoliopsida > Malvales > Malvaceae > Durio > Durio zibethinus. The sequence goes on from NC_143165.1 coordinate 15,688,503, forward strand.
AAAATATAGATTGAAAATTTCTTTTAAAGAGGTTCTTTTTCAGTTAAGTTAAAAAAAAGATTAGTTGTATGTCTTATAAAAACTAAAGGTCTAAGAAATAGTTGAAAAAGATGAGATTGCTTAAATAGTCTAATAAGGAATTTCAAAAAAATGATTTTGAGTAAAAGAAGGCAAAATAGGGGATTTTGGAATTGTTCAAGTTGTTGGGTGAAGATTGTAAAAAATGGTTTACTAGAGAAATAAAAAAACAAGAAAAAAAAAGAGAGGAAAAATGAAAAAGAGAAGATTTAGTAATAATTAGAAGTTTATTTTCTTTTTTCAATCATTTCATTGCATCTTGCATTCATTGTTAACATGGTTTTTATCATTTAGACCTCATGCATAAGAAATTCCATTTCCTCAAACTTATTTGGAATTTTTCATTTTATACATTTTATTAATTAATAATGATTATCGCATCCTTGCATCCATAAACATGTTTTGTGTATCATGCAAATCAGGTATGGTTATGTTAACTTTTTGTTAAATCTCATTAAGAAAAAGATATTTGTTTTATTGGCATCAAAAGGTTGGAAAAATGAAAGATCAATTAGAGGCAAGAATTAGTGTTTTAGAGTTAAATCAAGAGGAATTAGAGCATGAGCTTTGAGAGGTGAAATAATAGCTCACCAAGTTGGTGAAAATGGTTAAAGGTCATAATGAAGTTAAGCTCGCTTCTCCTAAAGGGTCTTTATCACTTTCAACCCGATCAAATCTCAAGAAATCATGGAATCAAGATCAATCAATTTTTGTCAAGTTCAACACATGTGAAGGACAAACTAGTGCATTTAGTGGTTTAAGCAATGATTAAAGTTTGGACAAAATTGTGAAAGGAATGGATATGTTGACCATGCAAATATCCGAACTTAAAGGTTTCACATTTAAGATAGGGTTTTTGAGTTTCATATAATCCCTACAAATTGTCTTAAATCCAAGCTTGCACCTATATCTTTATTGTGTCAGCTTTCAGCCATCATTTCAGCTACCTAGGATCAAGTCTTCAAGCTTCATGCAACTCCTAAAGATTTCACATTTCAATTTTTATCTTTATTTTACCATCATTTGATTTCCTTTTTAGCCAGCCCCTCAGCTTCGAGTCTTCGTACCTCCTATTAAATACCCCTAGCTGCTAGCTAATATATCATCCAAAAGCCAACATAAAAGAGAAAACATACATAGCATGATCTTATTCCCATCCTATATAGAAAAACATTTCCCCACTTAGTTTAGAAACACCTTACTGCATTTTATGCCTTTAGAGCCTTTAAGGCTTCCATAATCAATGTGGTATATTCCAAATGTAAGATGTGAATACTATGATGGAAATATTGGGCATTTCATTGAAAATTATAAGGCCTTCAAACATAAGGTGTGAAAACTTATTACGTTAAGTGGTTTAATCTAGTGACAAGCACTTGCTAAGGATCTAAGAATGTCAAGAAAAGTTTGCATGATAGAGAGTTTTGATCTATCAAGGTCTTTTCTTTAATGGGTTTTCAAGTAATAGGTTGCTAGGAAAATGAAATGGTTTGTAAATACAATCTTTAAATTCCTCAATCTTGTAACTATTTACAATGGATGATCTTTTGTTTTACGAACTTGGCATGAAAATATCTAAGTTTTAAAGGTTATAAGATATGGTCTTGTCTTTTTCAATTTAGATGTTTGAATCAAGATCTTAAATTTCTCTAACTCTAGTCTTTGTTGCTGATTGTCACATTTTATTCAAGAGCTTTATCATTCATTTATTATTCCTCTATTCATTAATTTATCCATCTAATCATATCTACATAATGATGGCTCTAACAATACCGATAATAGAGAAGTCAATATTATTGCCAACAATTTTTACACTCTAGAGGTAAAAGTGTTTTTTTAAGGATTAATCTTAGCAATTTTATTTTAGGATTTGGAAAACATTAAAAAGACAAAATGGTAAGGGGTCATATAGCCTGGCTATATAAAATGGAACAAGATCAAGATAAGATGAAAGAATAAATGTTACGGGAGACAAAAGGTTTAAGGCAAATGAAAAAGACTATGAAAAAACTTTTACTCAAGGAAGTAATCAACCCCAGAGGCTTGACAATTTCCAAGGACAAACATCCAATGTGGTTTATTTTCAATCTAGTCCAGCTCAAGGGGAAAATTTTTCTAACCCCACTGGAGTTTCAAATTTAGGACCTTTAAGGAAAATCCATTAGAAATGGCATAGGATTCAAGGGGATAAGAGAGGTATATTTTTTTAGAAGAAATGATTCAAGTTATCAAAAGAAGGAATAGATCTTATGATATAAAGGAGTTTTATTTAGTTTTAGATGTGGTTATTCCACATAAGTTTAAGTTTTCAATGTTTGAGAAGTGCGATAAAAACAAATGCCCTGAGACATATTTGGCCCAATATTGTCAAAAATGGTTAGGTATGTGTATAATGAAAAGGTACTTTTCCACGTCTTTCAAGATTGTTTGACTAGAGCAATAATCAATTAGTATTACAGGTTGAAAAGAGGCCAGATTCGCACTTGGAGAGATTTATCTTGGACATGTTTAAAGCAATATTAGCATATGTGAGAGATAGTCCCAAACTGACTAGCCTTTCAAAAAAATTAAAAAGAGTTCAAATGAAAGCTACAAAGGATATATTGCTAGATGGAAGTAGCATTACAAGTACGAGCACTTCCTACTAATAAAAAGTTGAATTCCCTATTGTTAATGCCTTTGCTTTTCTATACTATGACAAATTGGTTGGCAATGCCTTTTTAGAGTTTGCAATTTGCAATTTGTTTTGGGTAGAATTGAGGATATGATAAAAAATGGGTGGAAAGAAAAAAGATATTTCTATTGAACATGTTCAAGAGACAACTATTGGAAAGCAAAACAAAAGAAATTTGGTGTGATATAAGAAGATTTCATTAACACTTGTATTCACTTGCCACCATATCTTAGTAATTTGTCTCAACCTTTTCATAACCTAGCACCCTATGCAAACAATTTACCTCAACCATTTTATCCTTATGTCTTAATGCCTTTTTCTGAAGCTCCTTCACCTTAGATTTTCACAAAATAAAAGATCAAGCCAGGCTATCATCAAAGTAATAAAAGAAAGAAAGTTAGAGTGTAACACTCACTTCAAATGTCCTACTCAAAGGTTTGTCCTTTCTTTGTTGAAAACCATAAAATTTCCATTATCTATTTAAAACCTAGAAAATCTCTTTACTCAAAATGGTGTATGATCCCAACGTGAAATATAAATATCATGGTGGTATTGAAGGGCGTCTTTTAGAAAATTTCACTGCATTCAAGGACAATATTCAATCTTTAATTGATGCAGATCCTACAAAATTTAAGAAGCTCATGGTGGCTATAATAATTAGTAGTGATGGACTGGCATGCCAATTAGGGGCATGTTTTTTAATCTTGGTTTGAGTTTGTATATTTTTATCATTTTGAGAACACATTGGAAGATGTGAAATTTGGATTGACTTGGATATTTGCATTGAGTGACTAAAGTTAAGTTTCAATCATTACATATTTGATCATCTTAAAAATTTGTAAGTATTGTTGTTTGAAGTTTTTAATTTCTTTTAAAATTTGGATTCTTAGGATTTTTTCAAATCAAAAGAGAAAAGAAAAAGGCAAAATATTTTTGATTTGATAAAGAATAAAGCCCCATGTTATCAAAAAGTGAAGAAAATGTTTTGAAAATAATTTTAGTAAGGGTGAAATGAGTCATGAAATAATTGGCGATCACCATTAAAAATGATCTTATCGTAAAAAATATCCCCATTCTTTTTCTCCAAACACTCATATGCCCTAAACTATTTAAATGAGGTTTACACAAGAGTATTAATGTTTCAAGTGGCATAAATATGAATCCCATAAACCTTGTTTTCACTTGATTGTATTGTGATAACCTTTCCTAAGTGAAGAACAAGGAAATAATTAATTTGAAAAAAAAAAACCCTTTTTGATTCCTTGAAAATCAAGTAAACATGACAATTTTTTAAAGAATTTGAATTTTGGTAATTTGATAATTTCCAAGATTGTGCTTTAGCTTCAAACAAGCAAAAACAAAAGCCACACAATCCTCAAAAGACCATAGACATACAAATGTCCCAATTCTTTACCCAAAATTGTCCTTGTTCCATGTCTTTTGGCATATCAACCACAATAAGAAAACTACTTATTGCTCCTAAAACAATCTGAGTTATGACCAATCTTTTTTTTTTTTGAAATGACTTAGACAATTTGACATATAAAATGAATTCATTTCGCATGACTTTTTCTATCGTATTGACTTTCATTAGGGTGGCATGTTAAAACAAGAGCATTTTCCACAAATAACATATTGGCAAAGTGAATTAATGTAGATTTATAGGGGTATAAAAACTAATTATGACATCATGCATATGAGAAATTTGAATACATCCAAACAAAAACTTAAAAAATCTAAAAGAAATCCAAAATTTTTTTGAAAAAAACCAAAAGTTAAAAATAGAAAAGAAAAAGTTAAAAAAAATTCCAAAAAATAAAATATTCAATTGAAAAGCCTTTTAACCTATTTTCCTATAAAGATTTGTTCTTCGGTTTAAGTGGCTATGTTTAAGATGAAAAATGACTATCTTTCGTTATCTTTTCACAAACATGAAAATTATCCACTTACTACCCTTTTGAGCCTAATGAATTCTTTCTAAATGAATCATGACCAAGGATCATCCTTTTTATTAATGGGTAAAAGTGGACATCTTCAAGAATCATGCTTGGTAAAGTCTTATGTCAAGTGTAAATAAAGAACCCTATATGTCAAGGGACAAATGTCTAATAAAATAAGTTCCCAAAAAGTTTTGAACTCATTTAATCAAAAATGGATATGTGCAAAGAAAAGTGAAAAGAAAAAAAAAAAAAAGAAAAAGAAATGGTAAAAAAATACAAAACAATAAAAGAAAAAGGGAAAATGAATAAAATGATATAGTGTAAAATGTGGGAAAATGAAAGAAATAAATGTTCCAAATAGAACCATCTATATGATATGAAATAATCCTTGGTTTGATTACCTTTAAACACATTTTGTGCCTATCTATCATTTATTTTACAACTCAAACCTTGGCCGATGTTATGTGTCTTGAAAAGTCAATTTTGATCAAGAGTGAATACTTAAATTGAAGAACTTTTCCTTGATGAATCACCATATAACCTCAGTCTTTAATCTTTTTGCATTGCCTATTTGAACCATCAACCCATTTTGTTTGAATTATTAAGTGCATGATAGAATAATAAACAAATAAAACAATGAAAACAAGGAAGAATGTGGCTTTAGGGTAAAAACCTTAGAAAAAGGTAATCTAAAGCAAACTTAAAAACTTTGAACCCACTCTTGATATTGCATAACTAAGCGAAAGAGGTCAATATGAAACAATCATGACCTTTGAGAGGTGCAAGAATATCGATGCCCCAAAATTTTGAAATCCATTAAAAGGATTGATTTTGAAATTTGAGCTTTATTTCCATTTCAAAATGACCTTCCAAAATTTTGAGCACCATCGTAACTAGTATTGACAACTATCAAAGTGCCATATTTGGAAACTAAAGAAAGTATTAAACATGTTTAGCATTTAGAGAATTCTTTTTAGAAAAATTTATGTTTCAATTGTGAGCCTAGATGGAAGAGTATACACTCTTTTATTTCCTTCAAGTTACAAAACCTTTTTGAATGAACTAAGACTTTGATGTGCTAAATTATTCAATCCGTTTGAAAAAAAAATTTTCACCTCTTTAATTTCTAATAGGGAACATCAATTTTCAAAAGACTCCAAAGCCACATTTGTTTGGATATTTCATTATCTTTGATCACGAAATTTAATTATGTGGGCAAATTTTATTAGTCATTTTAAAAATTTTTTAGTAGCTAGTTAAGCATTTTTGTAGTAAATAAAAGAATCATTTAGACTAGTTTTGATTAAAAAATGATTTTCATTGAAGAATTAACATTTTTGGAAAAGAAAAAAGCTTTTTTTTATGCACTCAAAGAGTACAAGGAACACAATTGTTTGTTTTCTTCATTTTTATATGAAGGATGCTTTTAAGTTTGAGGTGATCATACACGTGTGGTATGTTGGAATAGATGATGGAAGCAAGAAGGAAAGATAAATTAAAAATGAAAATGAAAGAAAAGCCAAGTAATCATATTTGAGAATAAATGAGAGTGAAAATTAGTAAATAAACAATAAGGAAAATAAAGGAAGAAATTAGGAGAAAGACATAAGAAAGTAGAAAATAAGGTTTTTTAAGAGAAAAAAGTTGAAAAAAATAATTAGATGAGCAAGAAAGAGTGATTAGAATTGAACAGGAATTATTTTGACAATTGCATCATTGGGATAGATATTTGAATTTGCATTTGCATCATTATAATAGCAACTTGCATGTGTGCTTTTGTAAAAGACATTCGTATTGATATTTACATTTGTAATTTTGTTAAAAGGCATTTGCATAATTAGACTAGAAACTTGCATGTCGCTTTTGTTTAAGACATTTGCATTGATATTTGTATCGATATGCATTTTTGTCTAAGACATCTGCGTTGAAAGGCATTTGCATCATTAGATTAAAAAGTTACATGTGCACTTTATTAAAAGACATTTGCATTGACATTCGCATTTGCACTTTTGTTTAAGGGCATTTACATTATTATACTAGAAATTTCATGTGCACTTTTGTAAAAGACATCTACATTGATTTTTGCATTTGCACTTTTGTTAAAAGGCATTTGCATTATTAGACTAGAAACTTACATATGCTCTTTTAGGAAATATACATCATTGGGAAAAATTCGCATTTGCATCCTCGTAAAAGCATTTGCATCATGTAAAAAGAGTGCATATTTTCATCATTTATAAAGATCTTTGCATGTGCATCTTCATATTTACATTTGCATTTTAAAAAGGAAATTTACAAGTAAAGGATCTTACATTAACATATCTAAATAGATCATTGGCATCATGAAAAAGAAATTTTCATTTGCATCCTTCTATGGAGCATTTACATCATTAGAAAAAAGCATTTGCATCATTTGCAACATGAAAAGACATTCACATTTATGATATTAATAGAATTTGTTAAGGAGGCATATACATCATATATTAACATTTACATCCACGAAAAAGTTTCCTTATAAAAAAAAGGCATTTGAATTTGGATGAATATTTGCATTTGTGTCTTTGTAAGAGGCATTCGCATCTTGAAAAGGAAATTTTATAGTAAAGAATTTTAAATTTGCATTTTTGTAAAAGGCATCTGCATCGTGGAAAAGAAATTTGCATTTTCATCGTTGATAAAAATTTATGCATTTACATTTTTGTAAAGGGCATTTGCATCATGAAATGGACATTTACATGTACATTATTGGTAAAGATTTTTTTATGCATGGAGATCATTTGTATCTGAACAAAGACATTTATATTTGCACCATTTATTTTAGAAATAGATATGTGCATCATAGTTGTATTTGCCAATTTTACAAATATTAAGGAAAAAAGATTTATAAACTTTTTTTTAGATAAAAAAAAAGACCGAAGAATTTGCAAAAAAAAAAAAAAGGAAAAGAGTTTGTCAAGTAAAAAAAAAAAGTCTATCAAGAAAAGAAGTAAAAAAAAAAAAAGAGAAAAAGTTCACAAAAAAGTAAAATTGAAAAAAAAAAAAAGAAAAGAGAAAAAAAGGTAAAAAAAAGAAGTTGCCAAAAAAAGATGAAAAGATATATGCGTTATAACATATAAGTCCGTGAACCTATCGCTAGACACAACTTTAAGAGTCACCACTAATTTTTTGTTTATTTGCAATTGGTCACCTATAAATAATTATTCATTTTAAGGAATATCTTTCAATATGTTAATAAAATTTTTATACAAAAGTATTCTCCAATATGTTGATAGGATTTCATGAAAAAATTTTTTTTCTTCAAAACATAATAAAAAAATCAATAAAGCTTTTCAATATTTTGGTAAAATCTTATTTTATATTTTTCAAACCATAAGACCCTTCCAATATGTTGATAGGATTTCAAAAACTTATTTTCTAAAAGATCAATTCTTAAAATTTTAAAACCTTATAATACGGAGATAAGTGTTTTAATTATTTTCAAATTCCTTTTTAAATTTGTAAATCCTCTGATATATTGATAAGGTTTCCAAGAATTTAATTTTAAAAATTAATTTTTTATTCATAAAATCGTCTAATAGTTTGATAGAAATTTATGAATTTATTTTTCAAAAAAAATTTTAAAAAATCCTCTAATAATTTGACAGTTTTTTCTTAAATTTAAATTTTTATTTTTAGAAAAAACATAGTTAATCTAAACAAATAAATGAATAAAAAATAAATTTAAAAAAGTACCAAAGTTTGACTCCAGCCAAAGACTTGGAATGCATCTCGGCTTAATGGCTCAGATTAACACAATTTTTATCTCATTAGGTACCAGTTTAGCTTGGTATTGTGACTTATATCCATTTTAGCCAAACTATGGGTCTATATAAAGGCAAAATCAGATTGCTTTATCTTTTTTTTCACTTGTCTCTTTACTTTTTGTCTTTCCTTTAGGAGTTTCTTTCTCATGCACAATTTCTAACTCCACTGTTAGTTAATACATCATTATCGACCACTGTATCTCACCATTGGTCGATGTCTGTTCAAGCCCAAAATTTCACCATTGTTTCCTTTTAACCTCCTTGTCTCAGATATAAGCTCAATTTTTTGAAAATCTTCCTCTAATGGCTAAAATTTGAAGTTGAAACCTTAATCTTTCCATTACCATTTCAACCTTTTTCCATTGTTCGATCTTTTTGAGTTTTCAGTATATTGTTGTCCTTATCCTTTTGCTCTTTTTCATTTAGGTTTTTTAGAATAAAGTTGGCCATTGTTGACCACTAAAACCATTGTCTCTCATTTCGCCAATGTTCCCTTTTTCTAATTGCTAGTACTTTAAAGGTCTTTGGAAGGCTTTAATCTAAAAAACCCCAACAAAGATTGTGATTTTCTTTGAAATTCTCTTACCTTTTTCTTTTGCTGATAAACTAGTGTATGAATTGTGGCTATTTGTTTTTAGTTCTACTTTTGTGTGTTTTGTTTATTATATGGCTGTTGGAAATTTTAGGTAATTAAAATTATTAGAAATGAAGAATTCAATGTTGTTGATGAATTATTAGCTAACTGTTTCTATCATATTGACTATTTCTAGGTTTGTGTTTTTTCTTTGGTTTCTTGGTGTTTGATGGAAGATGATTAGCTAGTAATGGCTTTAGGCTATTGAATGGTCTAGTAGGTTATTGTGGTAGAAGGAATGTGTCTTAGTTGGTGAAGCGAGTGATGGTGAAGTGTTGTGCCTAATAGTATGAGGATGGGATGGTGCTCTATTGATGGCATTAATATAGCCCAAAGTTCAATGGCTAGGTTTGAGTTTTGTTAATCATTTGCCTCCTAACTTGTTGTGTATCTGCTAGAAACTATTCATTTTCATTGTGTTAGATTAAGTCTATTTATATAGACTAACTATCTTGAGTGAGATAAGGTATTGGATCTACCAAGATTTGGATTGCTTTAGAAACTTTCATCTGTTAAAGGTTTCATCTTTATCATACGTCAATTTAAACCCATATTCATTTGAAATTTATCCCTATAATTTCGAGTTTTATTTATTTGATCTATTTTCTATTTTTTTTCTTCATTTCAACAATAATAAAAGAGACACCAAAATCAAATAATAAAAATTAAATTAAATTAAATAAAAGAAAGAAGATTGGGCTTTTGGTTTAAGAAGCACGAAAACCTAAACAAATTTATGAGAAGATGGACTAGCTTAAAGTCCACTGTAAATCCAAGATTATCTAGATTTAAAATAATTTCAAATGATAGTAAACAAAATTGAATGTCTACAATATGATATCTATAAAATAAGAATAATAAGAAAAGTTTCTCTCAGAAAGAGAAAATGTTAAGAATTTGTGAAAAGTTAAATTTTCGATAGGAGATTTATCCAAGATAAGATTTTAAGCTAAATCTAGCTAGCACTAAGATATTTAACCTAGTTAAGTTGGCACTATATGATATTTATTTAAAATGAAATTTTAAGTCTAATCTAGTTGGCATTAAGATTTTTAAGCCTAGTTAAGTTGGAACTAGATGAGATTTTTAAGCTCAATCTAGTTGCCACTAAGATTTTTTAGCATAGTTAAGTTGGCATTAGATGAGATTTATCTAAGATGTAATTTTTAAGCCCAATTTAGATGGCATAGAGATTTTTAAACCCAATTAAGTTAGCACTAATGAGATATTTAAACCCAATCTAGCTGATACTGATATTTTTAAACCCAATTAAGTTGGCACACATTGATTTAAGCATAATCTAAGCTGGCATGGAGATTTTTCAACCTAGTTAAGTAGGCACACAAAGATTTAAACCCAATCTAGTTGGCATTGAGATTTTTAAGCTAGTTAAGTTAGCATATTGAGATTTTAAGCCTAGTCTAGTTGGCACTAGACGAGATTATTTTAAAATTTCAATGCATTTGATTATGAGAAGCTCTTTCAAATGAGATTTTTAAAATTTCAAAACCTCTGTTCTTAAAAAGCTCTTTCGAATGAGATTTTTAAGTTTCAAACCCTTTATTAAGAAAAGCTTTTTCATTATTTTCAAAAGTTAAAAAGCCTCCATTGTGAGGAACTTTTCAAATTTATTTTTTACACAAAAAAAAACAAAAACAAACAAAATAAAAAGATAAAAAATTTTAAATTTTAAATCTTTAATCCCAAACAATATCTTGTCTTTGTCTTTACATTATTCTTGATTCTAAAAAATATGCAAAGAATGACAATTGTAGACACTTAATTTTATTTAGGAATGTGTTAAGAAAATCTTATACTTAAAATCAAAATCTGAGGCTTTTTCAAAAGTTTTGAACTTTATGGATATTTATTCCAAGTCTTTCGAATAAGTTGATTTTAAATTTACAATAAAAAAGTGGTGAAAGTCAGAGTAAAGTAAAAAATCAACTCTAAAGTCAACTTAGTCAAACTTGATAAAATACGCACTTTTGTGACCAAAAAACCAAGGGGAAAGTTTTGATATTGTTTGAAACCAAGACCTTTTGTCAATGAATATGAAAAGGCTTTGAAAAACCTTTAGCCAAATTTTGGTCAAACTTAGGGAAAAAAAGTCAAACTCAAGCTGAAAAGTAAAAATTGGTCAAAATAAAGAATTTAAAAAAAATTAAACTAGGAAACCTCTAGATTTGATTAAAACTTGGATTTTGACCAAAATATCCCCTAGATCAAAAGTCAGGTCAAACTAAGTCAAATCCAACTCATTTTGGTTAAACCAAATCAAATCATAAGATTTTCATGAAACTTAAATGAGAGCTTTCAGATTTGGGCAAAAATTACGCTTTGACCACAATGCTTCTAAGTCGAGCTCGAGTCAAAATTTGTCATCCTCAATCATTTTGGTTAAACCATGTCAAACCATAGAGCATTAATAGAAAAACCCATGAGAAAACTAAAATTTGAGCAAAAAGTGTATTTTAACCAAAATGCCAAGTAATCCAATTTTGATCAAATTTAGTCAAACCAAGGTTAACTCTTTGAAATTGCATTGATTGGGACTATTTAAGGTTTAGAATCAATTAAATTGTGATTTTTGTTCTTAAATATCAAATTCAACTTTAAATGAACTATAAATGTTAAAAAGGGAGCTTTAAGGGCATTCTTGTAAAAACTAGTCAAACATCCTATTTGAATGCAAAATAAGATTTGGAGACCCTTAATATCAATTCTTAGCAAAATAAAATCATGGAATTGACATTAGGGCAATAAATCAAAATAAACGTGCAAAAAGCCTAATTCACTAAAAATGGGGCATAGTTATAATTTTATAAAGCATTATGAGATAGCTTCACAAACAGTCAAGAGAATGTGTTGTAAATGATATTAGTCCTTAGATATTGGAGTACAATCATCTAATGGTCCGTATTGAACTCTTGTTCACTGTGTTTAGTAAGAAAAAGATAAACTACACTCCACATTTGGATAAAATATTATCTAATTGCTACCATGGGAGATCTTTGTCTTTAAATATGATATTCTAGGGTTGAAAGATGACCTATTTCTGGCTAAAGATATTGGTGGAATCCCAAGGAAAAAGAGAAAAAGAGCAAAAATAGAAATGTAGCTTTTTTTATTTCTTTTTTCATGTATTCTTTCATATAACCTTCACTCCCATGCATGTAGCTTTACATTTCCTTTAAGTTTTTAGGTTTGTTTCATTTATTTTACACTAACAATACAAGTTAAAGAAGCCTTTATGAATGCTTGAAGGATTCTTTCTATATCTTTTAGAGATAATAAAGCTTGAATATATACTTGATAGTTTCCTTTTCCTTTGATTTCTCCCACAAAACCAAAGCTAATGACCACCATCATGGGTTGGCCGTAACTTTTTTAAAGGAAAAGAAAAGAATAACAGCAACCCTCTTCCATGGTTGCTTCATTTTCCTTCTCTTTTCTATGTTATTTTAAGTTTTTCCATCATTAATGTTTCTTGTTGATAAATTTTGTTGTTGTTCTACTTCTTTTAATATATGTTTCCAAGTGTTTGATAAATGTTTTTGAAAATAAAAGTTAGTTTTCAAAATATGTTTTCCATGTGTTTATATGTGCTTGATGTGTGAATTGCTTCCCCTAGTGAAAAGCCAACACATTACTATTAGAATGGCCTTGGGGCTCTCAACATAGGCCTCTCCTATGGCTAGGTTGAGACCTTCTCCCCTCCCATGGGCCACACTTTTTGCTTGTTTAATGATCCCACCATTAGGATATGTTAAGTATGTTTTATTAGTAGCTTAATCATTTTATAATTATGTATAATTGCATTCCCATGCATTATTTGCTTTTAGTTTAGTATTACATGTTTAAAACTAATTAAGCAATAATCTATAAAGAAGGAAATGGGATCATGGTCATTAAGTTTCCCTTTAAAGTTTCTTAAATATAGCAAATTTGTAAAGATGCTTAAATGATCATTGATTTTTAAATCCTAATTAATGGTAGGTTAGTTAATTAAAGTTGTAAAGTAGCATGTGCAATTTGATCATCATGGCACATTAGGTTTAATTATATTCTCATGCATCATTTGCATTTAACCTAATATCGCATGTTTGGCATTAATAAATGGCATGATCACTAACATGCATGTTTAGTACATTTTTGCATATATATTGATCCCTAAGGAGAAAATGAAATCATGATCACTTATCTTGTTTCTAAAGTCCACCATGACATTAGGGGTCTTTAAAGAGGCATAAGTGACATTGATTACCTTAAACCCCAAACCTAGTCCCTAAATCCTAAACCCCAAACCTAAGGTCAAATCCTAAAATAAAAGTCAAACCATAAACCTTAAAGTCAAACCTTAGAGCCAAAGTCAAACCCTAAAACCATTGTCAAACCCGACACCTTAGAGTCAAACCTTAAACCCAAAATCAAGCCCCAAAACCAAAGTCAAACCTAAATCCAAAAGTCAAACCCTAAACCTTAAAATCAAATCCTAAAAAGTCAAATACCAAACTCCTAAAAGTTAAATCCTAAAGTCAGACCCTTATCTTAACCCTAAATTTGAACCATTTCCTAAACCCTAAATCTAAACCTTTGTCCAAACTTTGAAACCTAACCCTAATCCCAATTCTTAATCCATTTTGTATTCATGTACACTTTGATTTGCATTTACATACTCAATTTGTTTTGATCGCATTCATATGTATTTTTAATTGGCATTTACATTACTTAATTTATTGAATTCGTGTGTATTTTTTTAAATGGCATTCACATTATTTAATTTGTTGCATTCATGAGCATTCTATCATTTTATGGCAATTAATGGTTTCCAAAAAGAAAAAGAAGAAATGCTTTTTAGAAATAAAAGAAAATAATATCATAAGTAAAATAACTATTAAGACCTTACCTAGATATTAGAGGGATTCTTAACAATTATCATTTATGAAAGAATAATATCTTTAGTTTAAAGGATTATTATGGAAATCTTAAAGTGGAGAATTGAAATTCTGTTTAAATTTTAAATATTGGAGAGTTTAGAAAATGTTTTGAGATCAAAAGGTTTCATTTTAATCCAAAATAAAATGATTTGTTTTAAAAGGAAAATTTTAAAGAAAAATGAAAAAAGAATTTTGTGGTGACAAACAAAATTTAAGGAATTATTTTTTAAAATATTAAAGTTAAGATCATTTTTATCAAGTTTAAAGGATAACATGCGATTGATTGATACCATTTTTAAAAAGGGTGCTATGGGATAATAATCATTCCTCACGTGTAATCGTATTACTAAATCCAACTTTGTTTTCAAAAAATAAAATTATTTTTTGATAAATTTTAATTAATAGTTGGTTTTATTAAATATTAAATATTATTGGTGGCCAATCAAACCTAAAAACAAATTACTGATGATTTTCTATTTTAATTTTTAAAATAACAGTAATGCACTCACTTAAAGGAACAACTGACTATGATTGACTCAAACAACTTAGGTATATTTTAGCATTACCATTGCATTTCATATTAAATTATGATCATATAAGAACTTGTTTTGGTGATTAAGATAAAAGTCATTGCAATCAAAATTTTTTATTGTAAATTTAAATTTTTTTGTTCAATTTTCATTATAATCAAACCTTATTTTGATGGTAATATCAAATAACGAACCATATGTTAATGATGCCTGACAGATCAACAAATGAAAATTGATCACCAATATATTTTTCTCATGCAACAGAATTTGAGTAAATTATACCACACATTCATGATCTTTATGTAATATTATATTTTCATTTACTACATTTAAAATCTATAACTATATAAAAATTATCCCTTAACATGTTTTGAAAAAACAAATAAGCAATGTAAATAAAATCAATTAAGGGGTAATTTTAGAAAAAAAAAGCTTATCTAAAAGCTTGAAGGGAGAAGCTTCTATTTCTCTTTCAATTTTCAGTTTTGTTTTCTTTTTTTTTTTAACCTTATCCTTTTGTCTTCCTTTTACTATAACATAATGATAGACATGGAGAAAATCACGATACTATAGATTCTTCACTCTCGCAAATATGAAAAAGGAAAATAATCATAGTTAAGTCTTTTGGATCTGATTTCCACTAACCATACAACACATTTTTTGCTGTAAAAAACTTCATTGATCTTCCTCTTTGTCCTCCTTTAGGATCAAAATCAGTATTTAAAGGTAAACACAGATAAACCCCATTTTTTTTCAAGATCAAGATTTTTTATCAACAAAAAAAAAAAACCCACTTTTAGTTTTTGGGTAAAGTTTCAATCTTTGAGGATAAAATTTTGATAGTACTATATGTTATATATTAAAAAGAAAAACTAAAATTTCTAAGAACAAGAAGTTAATAACTTGTTATCAAATAGAAGTAACCATGCATGTATGATTTTTGATTTGTTTATATGTTTTTTAGTTTTAAAAGCATTGGGCCATAATTTCTTCTCCTTTCCTAACTTACAACACATTGCTTCAAGGCTTTTCCTTGTTGTGTTGCTTGCATGCATGTCTTTCCTCAACTTTTTTTCCTCATCAATTACAATATCAATAGACTTTTTGTCTTTTAAGGCCGATATAGCCTGAGATCTGTGTTGCATCACCTAAAATCCTTTAAACTTTTGCCAATAAGTGGACAATATTTTTGGATCTATGTTTTAACATCATCCAGGATGGTAATGATACCGATAACTCGTAGCATTCTTCAATTATCAAGGTCTCCATTGTTGACATGGCTTTGTTCATGGATTAATTTTAGAAGTAGCTTTACATTTGTAGCAATTCCTAATCTGAGAAGAATTGGTAGTAAGATTAAACAATTTGCTACTTCTGAACAAGTATTTGCAACAATTGGGGGGATGGTTGAAGCTACCTACTTTAAATTTGCTAGATTTGTTTGTAAAATTTTTGTCAGTAGATGTCTCTGTATTGCTTGGATGTTTTTTCTTATATGTGTAATAATGATTTTGTTGCATGGTGTTTTAAGCTTTTTGAATAAGGATTAGCATATGTTGGAACTGATTATCTATCTTTCCCTTTTTGGGATAAATACATTGAATATGAATACATACACCAAGAGTGGAGTCGCTTGGTGTTATTTATACCAGAGTATTAGAGAATCCTAATTAATAGCTAGATAGGTTTTTAATAGGTAATTTCTTTTGGTGCCTCTTCATATCTAATTGTTTATATACATTAGGTTACCATATTGCCACATATGTCTAATATTTTATAATTAGATTGGTCAAATGTAATGCTATCATGGTTTTGTTTGGTTGTTACTCTTTCTTGTTTGCTTTTTACCTTTTGCTATAAAGGAAAATTAAGGAAATAGCTAATAAGTAACATTAATTCATGATTTTGGTTGCATATAAAAGTATGATAATTTAATTTTTTACTTTTTATCAATGATGCGAAAGTTAATCCATTAATGCAAATTTTCTTTTATAGCAAAAGTAGATATTAGATGGAGTTTAAGGAGAAACATTCCCTATTTACTAATTGTATTTAAAGTAGTAGTGGTTCTTTTTTTTAAGTTGATTTGTCATTGTGTTTAAATTTACCACCAGCTACTGAGAATTATTTCAAGGTCACATTATTTTGCAACAATTCTTAATTTTAGAAGTATCTTTAATCTTACCACCAATTGCTGTAAATTTTTGTTTAGAAGTAACAAATTGTTTAATCTGCCTAAGATGTACCATTCACTAATAACCAATGCTTTATGAAAAGCAAGGTCCCAAATCTTTGAGAGACTCCTTAACCCACCAAAAGATGCACCCCCTTAGAGTGAGTTGCTTGCTAAAACTCCCTCTTAAAGTAAGACCAACTTCTTCTATAACTTCTCATCAGATTATATTTTGAGAGAACAATGCAAGGATCCCTGAAATGAAGTTAGAATTAGGAAGTTGCTTGAAGACCTAAATGCTTTAGTTGGGACTATATTTATCAAGGTACTATCTTTACAAAAAATTTTCTTTTATATTTTGGGAATTATAAATATGAAACCTTTTTGAATGGCTAAAGATGTGTTATTTGTTTGTTTGTAAATTAGCATTATTCAGATGATGATAGCGCAACAAGGCCTCTTTTATTGTCACAACTTCTATTGACAAGATTGTTTAGAAGAAGCTTATTAGTGTTGACATTGATATGAAAATATTGGTTCTGTCATATGGGTTAGGAGGCCATTAATTGAGATTCAACTAGAAGTCTTTAAGTCCACAAAAGGCACTGTGCTTTAATCTCAAATTTATTATTAGCCTTGCAAATTGAAAACTTTAAGATGCTATTCAAGTATCAGAAAAATAAAATAGATAGTTGGACTACTATTATATTGTTACTTCTATTTAAAAAGGTGCAAGATTTCCATCAATCAAATTGAAGAATGACTCATTAGAATTGCATTTAAGATGAAATATGCATTCATTATCCTTTTTGGGTACAAATTGATTGAAACATTGTACACTTTTCAATCAATTATCCACAAAATCATGTCATCTATTTCTTTCCATTTGACATTTGATAATGTTTGAGATATAAATCATTTTAACAAATTCATTGCAGATTTTCCTAAAATTTCATGCTTTGAAAGATGTAGAGCATAATGGTATGACTTAGTATATCATATTATGTTTTAAAGACTTATTTAAACTTTCAATTCTTTGTAGCTAATCTCAATGGTAATGAAAATTCAAATCAAAGCATGGAATTTATTTCTTTACATTTTCTGATGCTTCAAATATAAATCAATGTAGCAAATTAATTGTACTGTAGATTTTCCTAAAATTTCAAGCTTGACCTAGAATTAGAGCATAATGGTGTGACATAGTACACCATAATAAGGTTTGGAGACCCATTTAGACTCTAAATTCTTTATACTTAATCTCAGTGTGTTAATGAAAATTCAAGCCAAAGTATGGAATCATATTCTTATTTCCAGTCTTTACTTCTAATGTACTTTTATCAATTATTCTAAATTCCTTAGGAATTTCTATTCATAACTTGAACTTTAATTGACAAGCTTCCTTCAAATTGTTACTGGAATCAGCATATTAAAAATGTACATAAGCTCCCCTAGTGTAGCACGAGTCTATGTTCTAGTTGTTTTAAATTCATTCATTCTTTTTCACCATTGCTAAAATAAGACGAATTTGCCAATTCAACACCACGTGGACATACATATGGATGTCCAATAACAAAAAAAGATGGGCCCTTTTGATTTTTGAAAAAATTATGAGTTCTTTTTAATTTTGATTTCTACTTTTTTTTTGCAACGATTAGAGATTTTTGTTTTCGAATTTTTATTTTAAAAAAAAGGATTTTCCCCTTTCCCTCTTTTTATTAAATGAAACCCCTAAAAAATAGCGAAATAGAATTTTGTTTTTGATTTGCCGTTTGGATTTAAACTCTGTTGAGAGTGTTTTCCTACTTGTCTTTGTAATTCTTTCATGAAAAAATATGACATGTTATAATATTATTGAATGGGCCTGGGGATGATGTGGTAGGAAGGGTCTATGTAATAATTTCTCTGAATTTTGTATTGAAATTTATACTATGTTGGGTGACATATTCTATTGAATTTTTAATAATTAACGAATTGGGTAAATGGATTTAAAAATTGAATTTTAAAGATTATGAATTAAAATGTGATATTGCACAAAGAACAGATGATGGGTGAATTTAGTTCAATAGAATTGGATGTATGGTTGAGGTGGCAAAATTCCTACTGTGCCTATTGAGAAAGAAACAAAAAATTTATAGCTACACCAAATTGGAAACATGTATCTCACTGCTATAAATCAAGATTAATTAAAAGAGTTTCTCTAGAATTTTGTTGGCAATTAAGGGATGCAGCAGCTTAGAATTGAATTGATGGTTAGAATGTTGGTTAGCTCAAGAATATTGTAAGGTAATTAATTCAGTCAAAAAAAAAGCAAGCATTAATTAAGGAAGATGTCAATATCTTAACTAATGAAACCACTCTTAGCCTAAAATTTGCTTCAACTCTTCTCAAAGTCAAAAGAAAACCTCCAATAAACTAATTAGGTCATCAGTTTAACTGCTTTCTAACTTCTTATCGATATGAAGTAAATTATAAATGCATCCCATTTGATGGGGTTGGTGAATTGAATTCATTGTCAATCCTTGGCTTTTCTTTTCTCTAGATCTTTCAACCTAACTAATTGTTAGCACTTACTATTAGTTATTATGAAAAGAATGATGTCATACTTAATGAAATACTCCAAGTGTTAAAATTTGATATTACAACATGAAGCTCTCAAATTAAAATGGCATAGTTGTGTATTCCAAAAACATATATATATATATATATATATAAAAGAAAAAGAATGATGTATGTACCAAGAAATAAAAACATTTAATTGCCGATAGTTATATGATTTGTTGATAAAATTTTAAATTATTAATTTCATTAACTAAAATTTAATTTACAATAGTTTCAAATATTAAAAAAAATTAAATTAAATTGAAACACTACTGAAATTTATGGAAGATATCAAGGGGTATGAACAAGAGGTTTATTTTTATGATGAGAAATTTTCTCTAGACAAATTTTGGATACATGCATCCTCCAACAAAACCCAAATACCACTTAAGTTAGAGGGAGAGAAACTTGCCTTTTTTTTATTTTTAATATTAGAGGTCAAACAATCTCTTCATTCATTTTAATTGATAATGAATAATTGCATAATAATAAATTAAATATAGAAAACTTAATTTGGTCAAATGCAAATATATTATGTACTAAATTTAAATTTAAATTTAATTAATTTATATAATTATTTAAAAAATCACATCTAACATATTTAAAATTCAAATTTTATACTTACAATTCATTCTCCAATCCCAAATTATAATATCATGTACTCCTAGCCATATGTAGAAGTTGCTGGATTCCTATAAATTATCTATATTTTTGAAGATAAGGTCAAAGCCTGACATTTGATGTGATTAACAACGAAAACTCTAATCATTTGGGCACTTAATTAGTTGAAATACATCTATTTCTCTCCTTTGAACATACCCGTTAAGGTCATGGAAAATCACTCTACCAACAAGTATAAGATTCGATGGAAGAGTTAGTTAAGTAAAACTTAGAAATTACTCTTGTTAGACAATGTTTCTACATGGGTCGCATTCAAGTTCTCTAGTTATTCTCATGAATTCAAATTTAATTTTAAGAATATAAATCTGTGACTAATATTTTATTTGAATAAAGAAAACGCGGTTTAAGATTAGCAGCATGTCTAAAGGTGGAGTTATCCACTCAAGTTGAAGGCTCATTTAAAGTTGAAAGGGTTACAAAAATATTAAATCTATTAAACGAATTTATTAAAAATATTAGATACTTTTAAAAACGTGAATCAAACTTTAATTTTAATATTTAAAATTTAAATTTAATTCGATTCGAATTATATATTGTAAAAATAATATATATATAATATTATTATATAAATATTAAAAAATATATTAAATTATCCATATTTTAAAAATTAAATAAAAACATCGAATTTTGTTAGTTTTTTAAAAAATTATCTAGGGACACTGTATAATATGAGTGGGTTTAGACACAATTATTTAAGGCCAGGATTGAGAGGTCAAGCCTTGAGCTAACATATGAGAAAATTTTTATGTCACCCTAATATTAAAGACTAAGAATTTAGGATAAATTTATTTTGTTAATATTTTTATTAACAAATAATAGTTTTAATAAAATGGCATGACTTTTAATTATCTATACATAATATAAATGTTATCCCGTTCTCTCAATGAAGGGCCAGCTCATATTTGTCTTAAAAAACTAATTTTAGGGGTAATTTTGGAATTAAAAAAATTGATGAAACTTCATGAAGGCTCTAGACTACCGAAAAGAGAAGAACATTGACATAATGGGAAGAGAAAAAAAGTAACAAAACGGGAAGAAGAAGAAGAAAAGTGAAACCAAAGCAAACCCAGAAAGTGGGTGCTTTTGCTTCTCCGATAGTTTGAGTTGTTGTTGTCTCAAATGCATAGACCAAGGACAGGCTTGAACTCAAGAAAATGTTCGAAAAAGCCTATGAACGCTGTCTACTGCTCCCATGGAAGGCATTTCATTTACTCTCGAGGATTTTCAAACTGCTCTTGAAAAATATGACTTTGACTCTGAGCTTGGAACCAAGGATTGAATTTTTTTTTTCTTTTCATTTGGTAATTTCATTTTATTCAAAATTTAAAATTTATCCATATTATCATGGATTAATAATTATTATCGGATTATATGAATTGGTTATTTATTTTATTGGCCATTTATTTGAAATTTGTATTTCACGTTTGCATCTTGATGGTAGGAAATAGGTAAGACTGAGATTTTGTTAATGCATTTATCATGTAAGACGTGCAATAATAAAATCAATCATCTCAGGTAAGACAAGCAAATAAAGCAAAATAGCAAGACGTAGGATCTATTCCGGAAGGAAATAGAGAGAGAGCGAAGCACAAATGTTCGATCATCACAACTACCAAGGCAGAAATTAAAAAAGATTGGTTTAAATAGTAAAGGAAAAAGGATAGCTATTAAGACAAAGTGATTGATTTTTATCATGCGCTTTTGGGGATAAAGCTCAGTTTTCCGAGTTCGATCAAGTCCAAACAGTACGTTTAGTGTGGATAATGAAAACTAAATAAATAATATCGTAGAGGCGACAAATAAACTAGTACAAAAACCCGACCCAAGTAAGTTTTTTTTTTTTTGGTTATTATTTATAGGCAAAATTTTCATATTAATTTGTAGATGTAATTATCTTATTTAGATAAAAAAAATATTACAAGTATTTATATAGAAAATTAATGATTTCTTTTTTGTTTTGAAAATGAAATTTTACTTTAGGTTCAAGTTTTATACAAAGGTAAATAAGCATTGCAAAGAAGATGCTTGATTATATGCTTCAGGAAGTGTTCTTTTTTTCTGATTTACTTGCATGTCTTACCTAACAAATTCCTGCATTAAATAAAAATCCCACAAAATATATATTTATATTTGCATATTAATCAATATTTGTAAGGGTAAACAAATTAAAACTGTTTGCAAGTAATTCTTTTATCACCTTTGTTATGTTCTTAACAGTAAATGAGGTAACTCAAAGCAAAAAGTGTTTGTAGAGACAATAAAACGATGAAAGGAGGAAAATGATGCTTTGGAGGTTGCATGCAAGGTGAAAAATTACTTTTGTTTTTCCTTATTTACTACTAGGTTTAAAAGATTCTTAATTTTAATTTCAGATTGAAAGAAGCTTCTGAAACATCTTGTCTAAAAGTAAATTAATTAGAAGTGACTTTAGAGATTAATTTGCAAAAGGAGTTTGTATTGGTTCTTCATTATTTGTGTTTTATGGATGATCTTTATGATATGGGCTTATTCATTTATCTGTATTTTAAACTTGGGTCAATGATACTTTTTATGGATTTTTGATGATTGAAATGGCATTATGTTCTACCTTCTAATTCGTATGGGTTGTCATTCATTTTTTTTTTTTTTTAAACATAGGCTTATTCATTCATCTCAAAATTCTATATTGAAAAAGATCTTATTTTCAACTTTTAGATTCTATATGGATTTTACGCTAATTATTCTTTTTTGTTCTACAAGTAGGCTTTGTTGATGAAGGCTTAACAAAGTTAGATGAAGAATATGATGATCTAGCAATGCAATATATGCAAGAGAATAGCTATTGGTCAGATGATGAAAAAACCTGGTGATAAGGTAGTGACATTTTTTGGGGATCAAGCAACCCACACAAGAGGGGATAAATATAACAAGAATTTGGACATTTTCCTTAAAAGTAGATATGAGTAGTTTTTTGAACCTCTCAAGTCCACCTTTTTAAAGATATAGATTGATTATGAAATTCAAGCAATAATCCAAAAAGTTGTTGGTAATTTGTGCTATTGATAAGGTTTTGGCAAAATACTTGATCCAATTTTTAGAACTTTAAATTGTTCTGCAAGCAATAAATGCCTTTCTAATTTCTTTCCAATTTAGTATAGATCTCTATCATAGGAATCCAAACTAAAATGATGTCTCTCATTTTTGTAAAAATATTTTAATTTGCTTGTAATCAGCCATTTTTGTTTATAAATTAGTGCTCTATTATGTTATTTGCAAGAAAACCATGAGGCTTAGTGAGAAGTAAAGTTATGAAAGATTACCTTAATGTTCAATTGACAATATCGAAGGTATAGGAAAAGCGACCATCTTTTGTTATATCATGCAATGCAATGTAATCATATGGTTTGGTTAATACTATAGTTATGGTGTTGATAACTTGTAGTTTTGGCCTATAGTTGGCTAGATAAACTACTAGTATATGCCTTTGCATTTCAAGTTTTTTTTCACAATTTTGTTACCTCATACTGTTGAGCTATTCAATCCTTCATACAAGTCCTCCGTTAACAAAACTTATCATCTCTTAATCATGCATTGACTTTATATGTCTAGGGTAATGTAATGTGAATATATGACTAGGCTTAAAGAATACCAAATTATGGAAAAATTTATTACAGATGTTGGATTCTACTAGTTAACGGGATCCATCATATAATTTATATGAATAAATTGATTAATCTTGCACTTGTGTATTGAAATTTATTAAAATAATAAAAACACAGTGTTAAACTAAAGAGATGTGGAAGCTATTGTAGACTTATTTTCTTGCATCATGCATTATAAGTGTTTCATCTTTTTAATTGTATTTTGTATACTACGATTATTTTAATGTTGTCTTCAAATTTTTTCCTGCTGTATTTAGTGATTTTAAGAAGCATTCCTGATGGAACTAACGAGCTGTTTTTTTTTCACAATTAAAGAAAAATTATTCATAAAATGATGCTAATGCTACTCTTGCTTGAACTTTGCAGAACATATATTTTTGGCGATATAGAGATGATGCAAAGATAGCAAATGATTTTGCCTTGAAAAGGGACAATAAGGCACTCTAAAATCTCTGTGTTGACCAAGTAAGCTCGTGTATTTGTTTTATTTCTTTCATATTAAAATTTTGTATAATTTTTTATCTAAACAGTTAATGGTTCAAGAAGAAAAACTTATGGACTTATGGAACAACAACAATGAATGCCAAAAAGAATATATGAGATGCAATGTCAGGAGCACACTAAGGAGACTAAGGACATTAGATGGCTATGCATTTGGTCTCTATTAGCTTTTTAGGTGAGATGGTGATCCAAGAAGGGGGTGAATTGGATTTCTCCAAATTCTTCATAAACAATTATTTCAATATAGTTGAATGAAAATTAAAACAATAAGCACTTTTAATAAAAATATAATACAACCAATAACAATTAACGAACCTAAAATCAAATCTAAACAACAATAAATTGAAAGGAGATAGGGATAGAGAAATCAAACACAATGATTTATAGAGGTTCGGTCCTTCTCCACAAGGCACCTACGTCCTCTCTTCTTGGTTGTTCACACCAAGGCTTTAATCCATTATTCTTGAATTGAAAATATAACCTATCTTTTTCTTTCTAAGGCTTAAGATAGAAACTTCTACCCTTTGTAGTATTTTACCCAATCTCACTATAAAGCTCTCAAGAGGATACCTTACTTCTTGTTCTTTTCCACCTTTGTATATCAAAGGTAATTTTGCAAACAACAGAACAACCTCTCTAAGGCTAAGTGTTTGCTAAGTTTAAGTACAAGAAAATGATGAATGAACAACAAATATAATTTGGATACAATAAATACAAAGATATGGATTTTGAAGCTCTAAAAACTCTTAATTTTTTGAAAGAATAAAAATATGGCTTGTTGGCTTTTGTTCTCTTGATTCATCAACCTTCTTGGTGTGTTAGAGTGCCCAATTTATAGAGAAATTAAAGAAGTAGCCATTGAGAATGCTTGGAAAGTGAAAGTAGCCATTGAAAACTTGATAAAATAGCCATTAGAGATATCTTTGCCTAGACCCAATCGATCCCTTCCATGAAGGGATCGATTGGTTCATGTTTTGAACCAATTTGCATTTAAAAATAGCCTAATCAATCGATCCCTTTTTGTAGGGGATAAATTGGTTAAGGGGTGATCGATCCCTTTCATAAGGGGATCGATCCTGTCTAAGCTGGGTGATTATTTTCCATTTTGTACTCTACTAACTAATTTGACCATAACTTGAGTTATACAAATTCAAATCACAAAATATTTGAATATTTAGAAACTAGACTTAAAGATCTTTATATCCATATAAAGTTCATCGCTAATTCGCTATGTACGAATTATAGTGAATTTTCAAAATTACCTCTTGTGCAGTTTTTAGACAACTGCAGAGTGTCTAGTAAATATTCAAAATCTTTTCTTAGAAAATTTGGATTTTGATTTTGTTCGATCCATTAAAAAGTAGACTCAAAAAGCTTTCCAAATATATAAAATTCAAATATTAAAACTTTGTGAATTAATACAAAAAAATAAAACAAGTTTAATGTTGAAAAATTTTGTTCTTGTAAAATAGTTTTCTTAAATTAATCTATTTCTCAAAATCAATATTATTAAAATTGTATAAGTCCAAAATGAATAAATTTACTTGAAAAACAACAATTGGACTTTCATTTAGGCTCAAATAAATAATCTTTAAAGATAGATTTGGTTTGTGAAATATGAAACCAAGAAAGGTTTGTTTAAACTTTGAAAATCATATTATTTATTTAGTACCAAAATATAAAATTTAAAAAACATGTACTAAATAAATCTTTTTCAAAATCTTGATCAAGCTTATTTAGCTTAATGTTTTGTCATTTCAAAATAAAAGTCAATTCAAGGCTAACAATCTCCCCCTTTTTGATATGACAAAACTTAAAGATAAATTTGCTTAATGAAAAACTTTCTTTGAAACATTTAAAGTTTTGAAAAGCATTTTGAAAAACTCTCCCTTAAGCAATGCATGACAAAACTCCTCAATTTATGCATCTTAATCCAACACAACTTAACAAACATATGTTAGTCAAATATATCAAACAAGCACAATCAAACATATGCATGTCAAGCATAGGCAAATTTGTCCATATAATATTTCTCTCCTTTTTTGTCATAGTAAAAAGGTATGAGCATATTAATGAGCAAATAAACACAAAGAGGCATCATTAACAAATATATTCATGAAATATTTCTCCTCCTTTTTGTTTATGCTCTTTATACAAAATGTTTAAACTCATATATCAATTGCAATAAGCATACAAGAAGAAATATCTCTAAACTCTCTTCCCCTTTTTGTCATTTCAAAAGAAAGAGAGATCAATTCAAGGCCTGGGACAATACTTGATACCAATAATATCAAGAGTATTTTGAATGCATGTAATCAAGTATAATATGCACAATGAAGTTCACATACATGTATTCAAGCACAAAAGCATAAATGTATCCAATTTTAGCATTTTAGCATAAGTCATCAAATTTACTACATGAAATTTATGAGCAAAGGATAATGAATGATATGCAATCTACTCATAAATCATGTTAGGATAAGATGTGGTTAGAACCTAAAACATCAATAGCAATTAAGCATAAATTCAAGCACATGCATACAAGCTCATACCAATTGTTATGGATACCAATTGTTAAAGTTATGTAATGATAAAGTATACCAATTGTTATCACAAAACAAATCAAGAAAAATTGTATTCTAAAATTTCTCCTCCTTTTTCAAAATAAGGATTAATCAATATAAGGCACGCACAATTTTGCATGAAAGGTACAAGCTATATCAAGGCTAGGCACATAAATAAGCATTTATGAAAGTTTAAAAAAAAATCTTTAGCAATTGTGATATCAATCGTTACCAATTGTTAGCAATTTTATTCAATAACTTTCATAGAACAAACATACTTCAAGCATATGAAAGATTCATTCAATACATGCATAAATGATAATAGTAATCTTCATAAGCTATCCTATCAAAACAAGAACCAAAAGCTCATATATATATATATATATATAATAAATCATAAGTACTAATGAGCAATGAGGTTCAATCATCATGCCTTAACAAAGATTATATAAACATGATTTTTCAAACATGATGAGCACATATGCTATAGCAAAGAAATAATTAAAGCATAATTATTTAATTATAATCCAAATTATTTCAATGCAAAGCAATATTCTTAATCCAAACATATGCAAGTACATAAATACAATTCAAACATATTTTTCAATCAAAATCATACAAGCATACGCAAAAGCATTTCAAATCACATATAGCAATACACCAATAAAGATACAAACATTTAGACATAATATGGTACATGCTATCTCAATGATCTCAATCAATGAACATGTATATAAAATTTCAAAATTTTGAGTTCATAATCCATGAGTCAAGGCAATTAAAAGATCAAAAAATCAATATATTCAACACATATCTATGTCCAAAGATTCAAACAAATATTTATGTAATAAAAACTATTAATCAGAGCAATCAAGAACTAGGCATGAATATTAATCAATCCAAGCATTTAACAAATTTAAGACAAATCTTATCAAATAGCTTGGCAATTCCAAAGATTCAAACAAATAATCATAAAATAAAAACTATTAATCAAAGCAATCAAGAACTAGGCATGAATATTAATCAATCCAAGCATTTAACAAAGTTAAGACAAAGCTTATCAAGTAGCTTGGTGATTAATATCTCACCAATTCAAATTCAAACATAATATCTCATTTTTGCACATATCAAAGCAAGCATTTATGAAATCATGCATTAAACATTATAAATCATAAACACATAGCATAGATTCAATACAATTACCTCTATCCTTATCAAGTTATGTTGTTATGCTCATTGTAGTTGAGTGAGACTTTAAATCCTCCATTCCACATCATTTAAGCAAAGTCTTTGATGTAATTGGGCTTGATTGATGAAGATGACATGCTTTGCTTGCTATGCTTGAAATTCCAAAAATGTAGGTTTATCCATGCTCATTTCAAGTTCTCCTAGCATAGACTTAAAAAAATTTCTTGACAAAGGATTTTCATTAGAAGCATCAAGAAAATAGTTGATCAAAATTATACCAATTGTTAGAAAACAATTCCATATTCTAAGTCATTATAGGCAAAAGAAAATTTATTCACTAAGTATAAGTTGCCAATTACAAGGGAGATATATACTTAAGCTAGAGGCATATATCAATTAAGCATCAAATAGCACAAGAATGGCACAGGGTAAAAGTTCTTATGCAATGTGCAAAAATCAAATCTTTTAGATCATTCATGAACAAAAAATAAACATATTCATATATGTTCAAAAAATCACTAAAGAATACATCAAAACCAATTTGAGGCCCTATAGAATTCAAAAATACTCAAGAATGACATATTTATCGTCAAAAACATATTCAAGAGAATTTTAGCACAAAAAGATAAATATGTCTACACAAATTATAAGCCATAATCAATAATGTCTTAAGACAAACATAACCATCATAAGAAAATCATTCACTTAAGCTATATTGCAAGCATGTCAATTAAAAATAAATAACATTTATCACATAAGTATACACTTGACAAGACCAATAAATGAACAACATATTTCATTTACAAACAAGTAGTTTATCATATTCAAAATCACAAATTAAGAGATATATCAATTAAGCACAAAGATCCAAAATATTTCATAAAATTAATAAAACATTTAAGCACAAAAATAAGCATATTTTGTAAAATATCTTTCACAATCAAGAGGTAAACAATTCAAGCATTTTAAACTATAAGCATTAAAGTCAAATTGAATCAATCATCATATACGTACATATCTTAACCAAAAGCATAAATGAACAAAGAATCAATATATATCTTTTAAGCACATAAAGTTCATCAATTCATCAACACAAGAAAAGAAATAAATCTTGAATTAATAAGGATAAAGAATTAAATCATATTTCAAGATTATTTCATAAGAAGTTAAGAGATGAACAATCAAACATCAATATATATGATTTAAACACGAGATGATCATTAATTTTTAAAATCACAAATCAAGAGTTAAAACAATTTAGAATATAACAGTCAAGTTTTAAAAAAAAAATTTCACACTATCCAAGCATTAAGAACAAATTGACTAATTTTAATCAATATAGTCATATAGGCATATTCAATAATCACAAATCAATATATATAAAATCACAAAATTATTTCCATCATGCAAAAATCATTTAAGCAAATATATTTATGCTAAATACTGTTGGATAAAATCATTCAAAGCTTAATATTTTCAAGATTTTTATTTTTGATATTTTGAAGCTCATTTTTGCTTTAAAAAATCTTAATAAATCTCATAACTAGTCAAGCTCATTTTTAACCAACTTGAACCATTCCAACAAGTTTCAAATGACAAAATAAAGTTGTTCAAGTGGTCATTTGGCATTAGAAACAAGGAAATCAAAAAAATCAACTCTTAATCCCCATATTTCCTTGAAAAAGGCTATTAATGTTCAAATAAAATAAAATAAATGCATACTTAACTCAAGCTCTCATTTTCTCAAGATTATGCAATATATGTCTTGTAATTAATGTCAACCAAATTTTGCACAATCAATCAAGCATTCAAATTTCATCAAGAATAGGTAATCAAATTCAAATTCTCTTTAAATAAAAGTTTAGAGGTTACCCATCTCCATTGTGTGTCTAGAGTATTCAATCTTCAACTCATATTGTTAGCTCATTGCTCTAGCATACTTACAAGAGACAATCTTATTTGATTTTTGGTACCCAAATTGCTTTGGGTCTTTGAAAATTAGTCACCAAGTCTCTTGTTCCCTTTGGAACCCATACTTGCCTAATTCTAAATGGTACTTTTCTTCTAATAGGATAAGTATATATAGTATGACCATGAAAATTATAAAAATTATATTTAATCATTTTAGTACTTAATGAACTTTTTAAAAGCTTTTGTTTTTCATTCATCTATTCATCAAATTTCTTTTTCAAATTAAAATTTTCTTTTTCTAAAAATCCATTTCTACTTTGAGAGGTTTTTAAATCTATTTTCAACTTTTCATTTTCTTTTTCTAAAATATTTTTTGCATTTATCAAAAGATCATTTTCAATTTTCAATTTTGAAATCATTTTCTTATGTTTCAAATGCATATTTTCAAACTCAATTACTAAATCATTGTAAGCATCTTGTAACTCATCAAAAGTATAAGAGTTTGAATCACAAGAGTTAGAGGTTACCTTTGGTTCTTCAATAGCCATGAGACATGATGGATGTTGGTTGAAAATTTATGTTTCATGTAGCTCATCTAACTTTCTCCATATCTTATTTGAGGTTGAGCATTTTGAGACCAAGTTGAAGTTGTAATCATCTAAAGCTCCATAGAGAATGCACTTGGCTTTGCATCATCTATTATTTGCTTCATATATTTTGCATCTTTGAAAGGAGTATTAAGCCCTTTTTCCATCACATTTCATGCTCCAAAATCTTGAGCCATAATGAACTTATTCATCATCTTTCTCTATTCATAAAATTCAAAATTATCAAACATAGGAGCTTTGAGGACTTCCTCACCATCTTGCAACCTAAGTTGAGCCATAGGATCTTTACTCAAAGTGGTTAAACCTATAAAAAAGAGACCAAAGCTCTAATACCAATTGTTAGCTTTTTAAGTGAGATGGTGATCCAAGAGGGGGGTGAATTAGATTTTTCCAAATTATTCCCAAACAATGATTTCAATATAATTGAATGAAAATTAAAACAATAAGCACTTTTGATGAAAATATAATGCAACCAATAACAATTAATGAACCTAAAATCAAATATAAACAACAATAAATTGAAAGAAGATAGGGATAGAAAAACCAAATATAATAATTTATAGAGGTTTAATCTTTCTCCACAAAGCACCTATGTCCTTTCTTCTTGGTTGTCCACACCAAGGTTTTAATCTACTATTCTTGAATTGAAAATACAACCTATCTTTTTCTTTCTAAGGCTTAAGATGAGTATTTTACCCAATCTCACTACAAAGCTCTCAAGAGGATACCTTACCTTTTATTCTATTCCACCCTTGTATATCAAAGGTAATTTTGCAAATAATAGAACAACCTCTCTAAGGCTAGGTGTTTGCTAAGTTTAAGTACAAGAAAATGATGAATGAACAAAAAATATAATTTGGATACAAAAAATACAAAGATATAGACTTTAAAGCTCTAAAAACTTTTGATTATTTGAGAGAATGAAAATATGGCTTGTTGGCTCTTGCTCTCTTAATTCATCAACCTTCTTGGTGTGTTAGAGTGCCTAATTTATAGAGAAATTGAAGAAGTAGCCATTGGGAATGCTTGGGAAGTGAAATTAGCTGTTGAAAGCTTAATAAAATAGCCATTAGAGATGTCTTTGCCCAGGCCCAATTGAATCCTTCCATGAGGGGATCAATTGGTTGATGTTTTGAACCAATTTGCGCTTGAAAATAGCTTAACCGGTTGATCCGTTTTTGTAGGGGATCAATTGGTTAAAGGGGTGATCTATCACCTACATAAGGTGATCGATCCCTTCTTGCCATTTCAATAGAAAATTCGTTTCTGGATAAAAAAACAATCGATCCCTTCCCTAAGGGGATTGATCTTGTCCAAGCTGGGTAGTTGTTTCCCGCTTTGTACTCTACTCACTAATTTGACAATAACTTGAGTTATAAAATTCAAATCACATACTATTTGAAGAACTATAAACTAAACTTAAAGGGCTTTCTATCCATAAAAGTTCATCACCTAATTCACTGTATACGAATTATAGTGAATTTTCAAAGTTATCGCTTATGCAGTTTTTAGACAACTACAGAGTGTCTAGTAAAACTTCAAAATCTTTTCGTAGAAAATTTGAATTTTGATTTTGTTTAATCCATTAGAAAGTAGACTCAAAGAACTTTCCAACCATATAAAATTCAAATATTAAAACTTTGTGAATTAATACAGAAAAATAAAACAATTTCAATGTTGGAAAACTTTGTTATTGTAAAATAGCTTTATTAAGTTAATCTATTTCTCAAAACCAATATTATTAAAACTGTATTAAGTCCAAAATGAATAAATTCACTTTAAAAACAACAATTGGACTTTCATTTAAGCTCAAATAAGTAATCTTTAAAAATAGATTTGGTTTGAGAAATATGAAACCAAGAAAGGTTTGTTTAAACTTTGAAAATCATATTATTTATTTAGTACCAAAATATAAAATTTAAAAACATGTACTAAATAAATCTTTTTCAAAATCTTGATCAAGCTTATTTAGCTTAATGTTTTATCATTTCAAAATAAAGGTCAATTCAAAGCTAACAGTCTTAATGAAGAGCCACTTATAGTTCCACAAGTAGTAAATGAAAGAGTGGCCAAGGGTCGTAATGCACCCAGCTCAACTTTGGAAGAACAAACACAAGACAAACTACTGCTTGTAAAAGCTGAGAAGGCAAATGATAAACTAGTGGCAAAGGCTGTTTTTATGGCTAATTTATCCATTGTGAATAAGCTATAAAGTTTACTTTTACTATTTTTGTTGTCAAAATTTTAACATGTTCATTAAAGTTTACTAACGCAATACCTTTTAATATTGTATAATGTATACATTGCAGAGACACATTCAATGTCATGGGGAAGAGGGATTAAATGAAATAAAAAAAATTGCTATCATATTTGAAGAAAAAATTTATACTGCAGCAAATAGCAATATAATCACCAAAAATTATGACTATACAACTCTTTTTCTCTTATACATTGTTTGATTTTTAAATTATTAATACATAATTTTATTTTACTTTTATAACTAAATTACAAGTATATAATTTTATTTTACTCCCATAGCAAAAAGTGGGCTTGAAACCAAGTAAATATTATTTTTGTCCCAATAAATTTGTCACATTTTGATTTTTTTTATAAAAGAATTTTAATTTTGACTTCTTATTATTTTATATAATATATTATTAAAAAAATGAAAAAATATTAATTAAAAACTTTGAATAAATTAATTTTTAAATATTTATCAAATTTAATCAATTAAAATATTAAAAATGATAGACATCAAAATTAAAGCAAAAAGAAATTATAAAAAATGCATCAATTGTGACAGTTTAAGGAAATAGAAAGAGCAGTACGTACAGAATTATCCATCAATATGACGACTGTTTAACCACACGCAATTCCTTTTCCATGTGAGAAGAAAAGGCATCTATCCATTGAGAACACATAAAAATAAATCTTTTCCTTTAAAGTTTTCACGTGCATCATCTTTTCTGGTGACTATGACCTTTGAGTATCTATGTATGAGGAAACACTGTCGCGTACTCTCACTTTCAGTTTTAAAGGCAAAGAATCCCAATCTCTTTGGATGAATTCATAAACTACCAGCAATCAAAGGGAGGGGGGGTCCAAATTTGACAACTTGCAAAAGTTGGTTTACAACTTTTTTAACATGGAAGATACATTGGCATCTTAAGCTCATCCAAAATCAATGAAAGTTTGTGAGAGTGCATCAGTATGATATGTATATATATTTAAAGTCGTTCTGGTCACAAAAGCAAAACCAATAATTGAAAAGGACAGAAAATTACCTGACATTTAAAAATCCAATTAGAAAATAAAAAAAATAAAAAAAAAAAACTTCAAGAAGTGTTAGTTCATCCTGTAAATTTGAGTTTATTTTCGCCCTACATTGCAAACAGCTAATCATATAAATTGACGGTAAAAGGGATCTTAAAGTATATAATAACAATTTAAGTAGGCAAAAAGTGAACAATGAACGGGGGTATATATATATATTGTTTTGAAGAGCATAAAAAATAAAACATATGGACTATAGTTATAGGAATGATGCCAAAAATCAAAAGCTATTCTTGTTACTAAACAGTTAGTGATATCTAATTCAGAGTTTGTTTCCTTGTTTGTAAGAACATAAAGAATTATTATATAGATTTAAAAAGAAAATACAAAGAAGAAACTTATACCTTTCCAAGTTGTTTTTTTTTTTTTTTAAAATCATTTGTTGACACCTGATTTTGTTTGTATTCAAAAACAGGCATTGATTTCAATTAAACATATATTGAGCCCCATGTTAGCTAGGCTTAAGACTTGAATATTACCTTTGGCCCAAAATCCAAATAAAAACCCGAGCTTTTAATAATAATAATAATAATGATGATGATGATAAATTTTAATAATTAATTAATTAATTAAAAAAAAGATAACTTATGATTGCGAGTGTCATGCACGGCATTGGCACCCACAAGCCCCTTCTATTTGTAGCCATTCACCCTAAAAGCATCACGTGGCTCAACCCTCCCCTTTTAGCCATGGTAGTTAGGACTAAGCTTTCAAGAAACCTAGCTAAGGCCAAAAATGGAAAAAAAAATGGAGGCCTAGGACAATGCAACCGTCCTGGCAGTGGAGAGGCCATTGGCAACCCCTTTGAAAATCCTTTAGAATCCCAAAAATCATGGGATCTCGACCCCTTCCCGACTCTATAAATCAAGAGATTAAGCACCACAAAAAAAGGGAACCCAATAAACACAAAACCAAAAAAACCTTTGTTAAAAATGCTTTTCCAAACTTGTCAAAAAAAGACCCAAAAGAAAAGCCAAAACAACAAGCCACACATCTCTTGGAATAGAGAACTAGCGCCAGAAAAAACAAACCACAAAAAAAAAAACCAAAAAAAACAAAAAAAAACGAAAGAAAAAAGTTTTCAGCTGAAACTTGAAGAATGGATTTGGGTTTTGGAGAGAGTTTTTCGAAAAATGAGACTCAAAACGAGGAACATGAGGTTGAAAGGAGTTTGTGGGTGGTTTTTGAAAATTTTTCAATAACCGACACGACAACCGACTACTAGTGATAGTAGTGGACTACGGCAAAAATCAACCATTTTTTAGATTTTCTTGGCTGTCAGCAAGGTGGCTTAGGGATATTTCTTTATTGTGTTTAAAGTTTTTTCTTAAAAAAAAAGGGCTGAAATGGCTTAAAAAAAGTTGGATTTTTATAGTTAAAAAAAAAAGAATAGAATAAAAAATGATGTAGTTTTGGGGAAGGGAAGATCCGTGTGAACCCAAGACTCAACTCAAAGATCCACACAACTTGACCCAGAAATGCTGCAGTTGACCAATATTGATCAATCCGATTGAACCGACATTGAACAACACCCGAACCTACTTAAATCGCAAAAAAAAACCATTCTAAACTGGTAAACACTTGCAAACCACCCTAGGTCATTGACTAGATCGTTGACTGGTTTGATTCAAGTATTTTTTTATATTTTATATTTTTATTGATTTATTTTATTTTTAATTTTTACCAATTTATCTTTTTATAATTATTATGTTTTATAATATTTTATGTTTTTCAATATTTTTTATATAAAAATAGAGTTTAAATTTTTTACTAGTTTAAGTTTTATTACAAAATAAAATTAAAAATACAAAATTTTCCTTAAAAATAAAAACAAAAGAAATGAAAAAGTAATAAATAAAATAAAATAAAATTTCCTTCCTTTTCCAAAAAATAAAAAGTTTTAACTAAAATTAATAATAAAAAAATGAGCAAAAGGAAGTTTTATTCGATGATGAGATTCTAAGGAACCGGTGTAGTGATTGCTATGAAATCTTTAGGTAAAAAAATTTTTTTTAAATACTATCAGCATATTAAAGTACTTAAAAAAAATTTCAATACAATAAAAATTATTTTTTCTTTTACCTAAAAAAATAATAACACAAATAAACAAATAAATATAATAATAAATAGTAAATAATAATAATACAAAAAAGTTAATAAATCAATTTTTTTAAAAAATACAAACAAGAAAAAAAAATGTATTGGTCCTAAAAAGATTGCTAGTAAATAAAGATAAAAAAAAAAATTTATCCGATTATGAGATCCTAAGGTAATTTGAGTTGTGATACCTAAGAAATCTTTAGATGAGGAGATTTTTTTTTAATACTAGTAGCATATTTGAGTATTTACAAAAAATTTTAATATAATAAAAAATTTCGTTTTCTTCTAAAAAATTTTTTTCCTAAAAAAATATAAATAAAAAAATAAATAAACCTTTATTTTTAAAAATGATAAATGAAACATGTACACTAATATTTAATCATTTGCATCGCTTGCATATCACTTAATTTTTGAAAAATATATATGAGCCTTTGATAACGAAATTTTAAGGAAATCCAAGTACTAATTCCTAAAATATCCCTAAGTGAAAAATTTGTTTTTCAATGTTACCAACATACTGAAATATTTTAAGAGTTTTTTTAATAATAAGATTCTAATTTATTTTTCTTAAATAAAATAGATTAATCTTTAAAAAATAAAATAAAAAAATTTTTAAAAGGGAAAATGGGTGAAACAACAAAAATGAAAATGAAAATAAATTAAAAAAATAGTCAAGGGAATTATTTTATAAATACAAAAATTAAGACCATTTTGTCAAAATTAAAGATAACACATAATTAATTGATATTATTTTTTAACAAGCGTGTGGAGGTGTTTATCCTTCCTTACACATAACTAACTCCTAACTCCAAATTATTTTTATAGATCCAAAAATTATCTTTTTAATAAATTTTAATTAATTTTAAAATTTTATTAAAATGATAAGTTTTAATAAGTAGCAATTACACCTAACTAGAAAAATATTGGTAGTGACTCTATTTGTTTAAAATTTGTATAGCGATCCCAAAGTCATTATGACACCATAGTTTTATTAATTAACGATAATGGGCTTACAGAATTGCACCTGATATGCACATCTCAAAATGCTTGCAGTAATACCCTTGATCTTACACTCCGTACCCCACGTAGACATTAAACATAAGATCAGGGTATATGAACATTGACTCTTTTACCCAACAAACAAGCCATGTCCTTAATGATCACCACCATACCAAAAAATTATGCTTTTTTTTTACCCTTGCCTTTGTGAATGAATATGCCATGCCATTTACTTCTCTATATAACTTCACAAACTTCGCCTTTTCAAACCTAGACATTAGAAAATCAATTTCCCAAAATATATGATGAAACTCCCAAGGCTTTCTTCACCCTTCTTTACCTAACTAAGAGCTACCATTGAATCTGACTCAATAATCAAACCACTGCCATCTCTACAATCTGCATTAGTGAACACCTTAAATGTAAATTTTATTGCATATAGTTCAACCTCATTTGAATATAGTGTTCCTAAGGAACATGAGAACATCACCACCAATTCTCATTTTGAGTTTCTAATAACACTTTCACATTTCACTAGTCCAATGAACCTTTGGGAAAGCCACCAACATTAGCTTTAAACCACCCTTCTTTCAATAGGCACCACGATACCAGAAGCCTTACCACTTATGTCTAGTCCTCAAGGCATATGATAGCAGGTTAATCCATTAAGTAGAATCCAGATAGAACTATCATTGTTCACTACTTTATCCGTGCTAGAGAATATATTTTAACTAAGAATAATAGTTTTTCTACCTTTGTCTCTTTCTTTTCCAAGATAATTTCATTCCTTATAAGCCAAATAGACCAAAACACCGCTGAACACACAATTAAACACCATGATTTTGCCATTGGAGGAAGGAGTATTTCAAAGCATTGTAGAATAAAAAAAGTATAGAGATACTGGTAAACATTACTTGATGTTCCACCAATCTGAAAAATAATACCATTATTAAAATGTCACTAGGCATGCCAACATCATATGGTTTGATTTTTCCTCCACCCTATTGGACCAAAAACAATTACATTGAGTGACCTTTATAGGAATACATCTACTCCTCAAGAACGCTTTTGTCATGATTCAATTCAAAATTAACAACCATAG
The DNA here is from genome assembly GCF_047325235.1 of Durio zibethinus. Taxonomy (NCBI): domain Eukaryota; kingdom Viridiplantae; phylum Streptophyta; class Magnoliopsida; order Malvales; family Malvaceae; genus Durio; species Durio zibethinus. Next base: position 15,726,501 of record NC_143165.1, read on the forward strand.
AAAGCATTACACTATTGAGGGATTTTAATCTGACAGAACTCAAGAACAATTACTAGATTCTCATCCTAAATAAGAAGTTCTAAAACTTTTTTGACCAAAAACTTACCTAGCCTATCATGTTCCCACACAATCTTGTCATTCTTTAATGGCATCAATACATACCCTTGAATTAATATGTGCAAGTCCTTTAACCAACCTATTTCCCATTGGTGAAGTTGTCTTCTAAAAAGTTTCCCCACAAGTGCTGGTAGAGTTTATCTTCAACTATATACTAGCACACCTTAGCTCTTTAGTATACTTTTAAACATTTAACTTAAAACTAATTGGCAATATGTGGAGGGGTCCAACTTGAATATAAGGCTACAAGAAATTTAAAATTTATTAAATGGATATAACTTACTTTAGCAGGCTCCCATCATGTGTAGGTGAAGATGGAAGAAGCCTTCCATATGACAATTAAAAAAGGGCAACAGAAAGAATATCTTGGCTTTGATACCATGTTAAGCATCCAACTCACTACCAATTAGCTGTAAGTGAAGGGGCTCAACTTGAATATAAGACTACAAGATATTTGATATTCATTAGATATAGGATAACTCACTTTAATAGGCCCCTATCACATGTAGGTGAAGATGGAAGAAACTTTTCACATGACAAATTAATAAAGGGCAATGAAAAAAAGTCTTGGCTCTGATGACATGTTAAGCATCCACTTAAAACCAATTGGCAATAAGTGAAGGGCCCAACTTGAATATAAAATTATAAAAAATTAGATATTAATTAAATGTGGAATAACACCACATTAACATATATTACTAGCAAATAAAGCCTAGGAAAAACCAGTCTCAAAGGCCTTTCATCACATCATCTATCCATCTAGAATAAAATGTCAGTCCTATTACCCACCAGCCATCGACAAAGGTTAGCCTATGCAAAAATTTGTGTAAAAGTTGAGGTGAATATGGAGATTCCTCAATTCATTGATGTAATGCTCCATGATTGAACTATTACTTCTATTTATATAGAAGTTCCATAGAGGCCACCAAAATGTCAGCAATGTAATATATAAAAGGCATGCTTGAATAAAGATTCGAGCGAAGTAGCAAAGGTGTGGAAACCTAAATGTAAACTAAAGGATGAAGCAACTAAAAATTAAGGGGTTAAATCCATTAAAAAGGTGAAAAAGATTGGGATAAAAACTATACATAGAAGGATTAGTCCAAGAACAAAATAAAAGGAAATGAGACAAAGCAGAATGCAAAAGCTATCTCTACTAACCATTTTACAATACTAGAGTCAGTAGACAAAGAGAAAAAAAAATGAAAAGAACAAAGATAAGAATGCTATCTATTTCTCAAGAGGAAATGATGGATGAACATGTTCCTAACTTACCAAGAAAGACTCAAGTAACCTCCAATGGGGTTACAGAATTAATGAAGTAGCTAAAGAACAAAATAAAAAGGCCCTATTAACAAAGGCAATAATAAGCAAGGAAAGATAGATCAAGCTACCATGAAGGGTAACCCTTCCTTTTTCTTTTCATGAAATTACTAAGTTGGAATATCAGAGGGCTTAATACTCCTTAGAAGCAAAGGGAGGTGATATGTAAGATTAGAATATTACAAGTAGATATAGCGTGTTTATTATAAATTAAAGTAAAACAAAATAACATGCAACAAATATTGAGTACACTTTTTGTTGGTTGGTCTAATACACATAACTACTTATATGCCTATAATGATAGAATTTGGATGATGTGGAAGTCTAAAATGAAAGTAGACCTAGTGGAGGCTACGGATCAAAGTATTACATGCAGTATTTTATATAAGATGCAAAAAGTTTGTATTACAACTATATATGATAGTAATAATAGAGACTGTAGAAGGTTATAAATGAACTTAATTACACTATAAAGCAAGGTTGTTAAAAGCTCATGGATCTTTGCTAGTGATTAGAATATTGTAGCTCACCCTTTTAAAAGCTTTTATTTTGATGGCTCTCAAGTTACGAGTACAAGCATAAGGGAATTTTAGGATTGCTTGTAGATGTTGGATGTCATGGACCACCTTTACACAGGGCCTTCATTCATATGAAATAATCATGCTCTTTCGAAGAAGTTTGATCAAGTCTTAATTAATGACATATGGCTTATATGAATGCCAAATTCAGTTGTAGAATTGCTACCACCAGAGGTTTTTGATCACTACTTAGCCTTGATAAATATGAATGTGCTAGGGCAATCCTCACCAAAGCCATTCATGTTCTTTAATTTTTGGACAAAGCACCCGAATTTCTTAAAGATAGTGGAGAAATCTTGGAAAATACTTATGCATGGTAAGACGATGGCCATTCTCCACTAGAAATTCGAAATGTTAAAGCAAGAATTCAAAAAATTAATTTCTCATAGTTTGAAAATCTTGTAGAAAGAGTGATAGCAAAGAAGAATAAACTAGTAGAAGTTTAAATAACTGCAATCACACATTTACATTAGTTGATATTAATAAAGAAAAAAACTTTTACAAGAGCTTTATGAGTTATTAAACGATGAAAAAAGTTTAAGAAGGCAAAAATCTAAGATTAGATGGATTTAAAAAGGTTATTAGTACAGGTTTTTTCCATAAGTTAATGGCTACCAAGCAAAGGAAAAGTGAAATAAAGCTATTGTGTGATAGTGAAAGAAAAAGGTTGGAGACATTTTCACAAATCTCAAATAAGGCAATAGGGTTTTTTAAGAAATTGTTGGGTACAATTGACACAGAGGTGAAAGAATGTACATAGGAATTACTGGCCAATATTTTACAAGTTTCATTAACTAAAAAGTAGCAAGTAGCATTATCACAAAATGTTACTTAAAAATAAATAAAACAAGCAATCTTTGCCAAGCACAGTGATAAAGCACTAGGTCTTAATGGATATAATGCATATTTTTTAAAACAACATGGAAAATAATGAAGGAAGCTATCATTAAAGCTATAACATACTTCTCTTAATAAGAAAAATTGTTATCTATTTTTAATTCAACCATTGTTGTATTGGTGCCCAAAAACCAGTCTCCAACTACTGAGTTTAAGCATATACCTTGTTATTTTATCATCTATAAGGCCATTACAAAAATATTGGCAAGATGACTACAGCAAGTGTTAGTAGTCAATATGCCTTTACCAAGAGGGAAAAGTATTATTAATAATGTGTTGTTGGTGCAAAAATTGGTGAGAAGATATGGTAGGACCACGTTATCACCCAAATGTGTTATAAAGATTAACCTACATAAAGCCTTTAATTTTGTGAACTGGGGGTCCTGATTATAGTACGAAAGGCTATGAGGTTTCTTAAAAGGTTTGAAGGATAGATTAAATGCTACCTTACCACACAAAGGTTCTTCTTATTTATTAATGAAGGCTTGGTGGAGTATTTTAAAGGAGTGAAAGGAGTGCAGCAAAGGAACCCAATGTCTCCCTACACTTTTGTTATCATTATGAATGTTCTATCTAGACTATTGGATAAGCTGCTACTCATAATGTCCTTTCTTATCACCCTAAATGTATGATTGGCGCACTTAAGCTTTACAGATGATTTGCTTATCATTATAAAAAGGAATTTGGAATCTATTACTAGTATATAGAACATATTGGCATTGTTATACTCATTTTTAGGTGTACGACTTAATTGTATGAAAAGTGAGCTTTATTGCATGAGCATTTCAAAGGATGAATTGGATATGATTTTGGAAGAAATAGGATTTAAGAAAAGCAACCACCCTTTTAGGTACCTTGGTGTGCCATTGGTCTCTTATAGGCTACCCATTACTAACTATGCACCTTTGATCAAGATAATTACGTTAAGAATTCAAGGCTGGGCAACCAAGTGCATCTCATATGTAAGTAGATTGTAATTAATTCAGTCTATGATATTCTGCATATGTAATTACTGGTGTAAACATTTTATCCTACCTATGCACTTAATCAAAAAGATCACACAATTATGCCTATGATTCTTTTGGGAACGTTAAACAAGTGTAACAAGGTGGGCATGAGTCAGTTGCCAAAATATATGCAAGCCAATTCTGGGGGAGGACTTGGAGTTAAAGATCTAGAAGTATGGAATCAAGCTTGTGTCATTAGGCCACTATAGTCAATCTACACACAAGTCGAATCACCGTGGATAGCATGGATACATAGTTATGTGCTCTAGGGATGTAGTATATAGGAGATTCCTAACATACCGAGCCATAGTTGGGCCATGAAGAAATTGTTAAACTTGAGGAGCATTACTTCCAAATTCTTAATGCATATAGAGCGTGGAGTTGTATGGAACACTATAAACACTAGTCACTCCACCACTAGTGTTTGGGAGATACTGAGACAAAGAAAGTAGAAAATGGATTGGCAAAGGCTCATTTAGTGCAAACTCTATATGCCTAAACATGCTATGGTTGCTTGGATGGCTACTCTTAATAGGGGCAGTGGATAATAGGAGCCAAAGGGGCCTTGACCCTCCAAACATTTTTAAAAACCCCTTACTCCTATATATACACTTATATTAAATACATTTAAAGTAACCCCCAAATTAAAATTATGATTTTTTTTTGGTGATCTCATTACTTAATCTATGCATTACAATTTAAAAGGTATTTAAATCACATTGGTATTTGTATGTTTATTGTACCAAAATATCACTACTTGCAAATTTTTAAAATTAGAAGGCTTGCCATAAGTTTTAAATCACAAGCATGTAAACTTAATATAAGTCAAATTAAAATTTTAATTTTCTCTATAAGACTCTAAACTTTCGATAAGTATCAAATGTGTTTTTCTTTTTCTTTTTATTTTTTTGGTACAAGAAAGACCAAACCTAGGAGGTTTAAGGAAAGGGAAATTGCAAGTTTTAAAAATTGAACTCTAATCTTCTTTTTTGCTTACTTTAACTTTTCCTCCATATCATTTTCCACTTTTATTTTTACATTAGATCTATATCTCAAGTTGTATCTTTTTCCAACAAAAAAAAAATTAGAACTACTTTACAAAAGGATAAAAAAAAATACTATAACTTTGAATCTCAAATTTTCATCATCATTCTTTTAAAAGTATATTTAATTTTCTTGTTTTGATAATATGTTTAATGATTGATTTATTCATATCTCTTTTTTATTTCAATTTTAAATTACCAAAAAATAAAAAAAAGTTCCCTTAATTCATTGATAAATTGTGTAATTAGTAATTCTACTGTTAAATGTAAATCTTGTTATTATTAAAAATATAATATTGTCACAATAATATTTTTGTTTTATAATTTTATGAACTCATCGTGTTTTTATTAGTATATTATTTCCATTAATAAGTATGATAGAATATTTTTTTTGAAAAAGAAAATATATTATATATTATTTGTTGGCCCCTCTAAAACTAAATGTCAAGATCCGTCACTAGCTCTTAACAAACTCCCTACAAAGGATCGGCTACTATTATGAGGGATATTTATGGATGAAGGTTATGTGCTTTGTAAACGAGAAAGGAGAGTAGAAACCACATTTTCTTTAGTTACACATATTCAAAGGAAATTTGGAAATAAATTCTACAACTTTGTAACTTGTAAAGAAACGTGATAGGATGGGAGGAAGAGTTTCAGTGGGCAACACAATGTCTGAAAGGAAAGAAATTTGATTCAGTACTATTGAGGCTAGCTTGGGGAGCCTACATGTATATGATTTGAGCAAAAAGGGATAGAAGCTCTACAATTCAGAGGAAATGGCAGGTGGGCTAATAGTGAAGCAGATAAGTGATGTATTAAAGCTACAATTAGTAGGAATGAGCATATAGCTAATGATCGAATAAACTAAAATTTGAGTGAACAATGGGAATTAATTTAAGATATGGTTGTATAGTAATAGCGATAATCAGAAATTAACTAGAGATATTGTTGTACAGGAAGTGAGACATTGTTGTTCTTGGTGCTTATAGCAATGATTGTTACTTCTCGGATAATAAATACTTACTTATCCAAAAAAAAAAAAACATTTAGCTAACTAATGCAAATATCTATTGCTTAATTATTTTACTAATCACATATTTTATATTATAATTATTAATATATGGAAGAATATTATATATTTTAGCATTGTCATTAATTTAGAAAATCATAATATATGATATATTGAATAATATAAATAAATCAATTAACAAAATAAAATTTCAAATTAGTAAAATGAAAAATTAAGGCAAAACACACACACACACACACACACACATATATATGTATATACATTTAAATTATTAATTTTTTTGTATTAATTGATATATTTATTATATTGGGTTAGGCTTATTAACTATCCCTTTTCCGTTTCTATTTTTTCCTTTATTTACCTTTTTTTTTTAACAAATATGCTTCAATTTGGTGTATGAAAGAATTTGATTTAGAGTAATCCATGAATGATAAAACAAACTTATATTATTTTACAAGAAATAAAATAAAATAAAAAGAAACCGTTACAAAAAAAAAAATATTAACTCCGTTTGGTTTAAATTTTCTAATTTCTTTCATTGTTTTAAACACTCAATTTATGCCTTATGTTACTTTCAAATTTTTTTTTTCATCATGTGGTGATTATTACCTTTCGTGCCCGTGTTGAAACATGGTGAGACTATTGCACACCTTCTTGTATGATCTTATTTTTTAATTATAAGAAAGAATGCAATTGGTGGGTCCAATGACAACAAATAACAGATGACTCATTTTTTGCAATGTGGTACACAAAAGTGCTACCTTGATGTATTGCTGTTACCATCATATATGACAACAATATGATGATTGAGATATTGATTTTAATTTGTTCAATGTAATCCTCTTCATCTAGACTTTTCAGTGGGTTTCAAAGAGGAAATATTTCTAATTATGTATAATTATGTATACATATATGTGGCTAGCTGCCTCCATGTTAGAAATGGTATCAGAGTTAGCCAACTTGCCAAGATAGCAAGAAAAAAATATGTTTCTAATTCTTGATTATTGAAGTTGGATAAGAAAAGCCAAAAGAGAGTCTTATTTTCATAGATTTACCAACTACCAGTAATTCTAGTTCTCAACCTTCCTTTTTTAGATCTTCTTTTAGTCTATCTTCTCCTCCTTCTCCTATACTTAAAAATTCTTCCTCTTCTAAATTAAAGTTCTTATATGAAGTAGATTATATCCCAAAAGAAAAGAAAACCCAACAAACAGTTCTTCCCCTTGTCTCCAAGAAGGCATCGATCATAAGATCATAAGTTCTAGTTTTTATAACAACTTACCTCTTGTAAGAAATCTTTTTTTTATAAAATATGTTTAGCTAAAAACCTCCCTTCTCTTTTGGTAATTCCTTCTCCCTTCTTCCATAGTTAAAGTTTTAGTTTCATGAAAACTAGAACTTATGATCTTATGATCGACGCCTTTTTGGAGAAGGAGCGTACTATTTATACAAGGAAAAAGTAAAGGAATAGTATGACATTAATTTCATAAGTTACCAACTTATCACATTCTGTATGAAATTAGTTGAAATTTTGAAATTGAAATCTAATATCATAATGAGTCATAAGAAAATGATTGTTATAATTGGAAGTGATGGATAGATTAAAGAAATGATTGTTAGTTTATACATGGACAGTAGAGTTTTGACACTAATAGGTTGAAACTGTAGGTTGAAACAATAAACTAACATATAATCATTAGGAATTTTCAAAGGTATCCCATGGTTCCACCATTGCACATGGAGCCACACATGTTTGGTCTATCTTACTATCCAAATTCCCAACCAAATGAACTTTTTTCTCTTAAATAGATCGAGGATGTCTACATGAATGAACCAATAAGAAACACATAAATTTGGGTGAGATCTTGAGGCAATTTGTAGTAAGGGGAAGAAGTTATGTACCTAAAATTCCATAGCTCAAATTGATGGTTATGTGGGCAATTGCATATGGTTGGGAACAATAAGGGTCAAGTGATAGTTTCCATGTTCATAATTTATCAAGCATATCCTAATTGAATTAATACAGATAAGGATTTGGTTCATTTTTTAGCTTTCGACATACATCATTAATCTTCTTTTTCGATGTTCAATCCATTTGCTTTTTGTCTATTAATGTGCTTTATCTAACTATTTATACGGTGAAGAGAACCCAAAAAATCTGAATCAATGGAGATAGATAGTTATGAGAAACTAAATTTTGGATTCCTAGGCTTATATTCCCCATCAATTTTGGCCAAGATTTCTTCATTCTTAATTTATGAAATGGACCTCTACTGGGATAATTTGAGCATTAAATTAATTTGATTCAATTCAATCCTTTCTATTGCTTTTTCGTAAAACCATTCGATATTTTTTCTTAATTCGAAAAAAGAATTTTTTTGAAAGAAAGTTAGGTAGCTATAATCTTTTTTAAGTTATAATAATAATCAACTATTACATCCATCTAATCAAGTTAATAATTAACTAACAAACTAGAACAATCAACTAATAAACTACAAAATAACTAAATAATCAAACCCATGCACAATCAAACTTAAACCTAATGTAAAAACAATGTGGCGTGCATGAAAAACTGACTTGATTTGCCTACTTATATGTGTTACATACATATACATCTTTGAAGATAAGTTTAAGCTTATCTCCTGTTAAAAGCCAATTAAAATTTTAGTCCAAGTATCAAGACTTAGTCCAAGTATATGTAAGCTATTAATTGATATCATTTTTAAAACGAGCGCCATGGGAGTGCTAATCTTTCTCAATGCATAACCGTACTTCTAAAACCAAATTGTTTTTGCAAACCCCAAAATTATATTTTTAATAAAGTTTTAATTAATTTTAAGATTTTATTAAAAAAGTAAATTTCAATAAACGGCCAATCGTAATTAGCCAAAAAAGATTATGAGCGACTCCTTATTTTTTAACATTCGTTTAGCGATTCTCAAAACCGTTATGACAACCTATTAATTGCCTATATATAGTGGCATTAGCAAGACCAATGCCATCTTGTAGCTTCAGTTTAGTGTTGGAAGCCATTGGTATAATAGTTTCCTTTGTAGTAGACATATCACACCTTTTAAGAAAGTCTCGAACATACTTATGCTTAGACAAAAAAAAAAACCAGAAGAGAGTGGAATGACTTTAATACCCAAAAAGTTTTAATGTCCCTAAATCCTTGAGAGGAATCTAAAAGAGAGTTGACCCACAAAATTGTTAATAGTTTGTTGATTGTTACCAGTGATGATAAAGTCATCCACATATACCTAAAAATAAATGAGATAAGAATTTTGAGTATAGATGAGCAATGAAGCATCTGAAGTAGAATTAGTGAAATCATATTGAATAAGAAAATTACTCAAATATTTCTACTAAGCCCTTGGTGCTTTTTTAAGGCCATAGATAGCCTTATGTAACCTGTAAACTTGTGTAAGATGCTCTTTATCAATAAAACCAAGCGGTTGAGCCATATACATTCATCTATTAAAGTCTCTTGCAACAAAGTATTGTTCACATTGAACTATTTTAGTGGCCAACTAGAATTCAAAATAATGCAGAGAATTATTTGAATGGTGATGGGTTTGATAAATAGACTGAATGGCTCTTTAAAGTCCAAACCAGGTCATTGATAGAAGCCTTTTGCCATTAATTTGGCTTTGAATCTGTCAGCAATGCCATTGGCTTTCCTTTTAACTCGAAACACCCATTTGCTACTTATTACATTTTGGGATAAGTTATATAGAACTAAGGTCCGAGTATTATTAGCTACCAAGGCAATGAATTTATCCTCTCCATTTTGGTATTTAAACAACTTGGGTTGCAGAGGTAGGTTCTATTATGGATGGAAGGTATGTTTGGGCACAAGATTTGTTTATTTAGGTTTGAAAATATTATTTTGAGAGTGTGTGGTCATGGAGTCTATCCTAGTAGGTTGAAAAGCAATATGGAGTTTGTGCATGTTGATTGTGAAGATGATGTAATGTTTGAAAGAAAGTGCGACAAAGTGGTTTATGTGATTATATCAAGAGCTTGAATTTTAGCAACATTACCTGACGATGGATTAACTGTTAGAGTCTCACTAGTGTGAAAATTGGCACAGACATAGCATTAGAACTAAATGGTGATGAGCAAGGTAAAATTGTGATAGCTAAATCATATATATATATATATATATATAAAGAAGGGTAAACATTATCTGCTACAAGTGATTGACTAATAGTGTTGCTTACCTTTTCAAATGGAAAAACAATCTCAACAAATTTGATGTGTTTAAACATAAACAACTTATTAGAAGATAAATCCATACATGTATAAGCACTTTGGTTGATGGAGTGACCAAGAAATATGCAAAGTTTTCATTTTTTTTTTAAAGTTTAGTGTTATTATAAGGTTTAAGCAAAAGATAATGTGGAGACCTGCACCCAACTTGCAAGGTATTATTCATTTTAGTCCGAAGGTCTCATGGTTTTATCTTACAAAATGTACCTCATTTGTTTGGGTTTAAACTTTTATTTATATGTCATAGCAAATCCTTAGAATCTCTCGATGTGGGATTGAGGTGTCAAAAATACCCTCCGTTAAAACTTGATATCCCTATCAAGTCTAACACAAAACATACATATCTATAGAATCACATCAAATGTTGGGCAAGCCTAATACAAATCACACACAAATCATAGGATCACACCAGATGTTTGGATTTTAGAGGTAACTCCCATGGTGTAGTATTTAGCTCTCGTCTGATTAGTAATTGTTTTGATACTATTTGTGGAGACCCAAATCTAACTTGCGAGATATTGTCTATTTTGATCCAAAAGTCTCATGGATTTATCCCGTAAAAGATGTCTCATAAGTTTGAATTTAAACTTCTACTTATATATCATAACAAATCCTTAGAATCTTTCAATATGAGATTAGGGTGTCACAGATAGCATAAATAGCCAAAAGATTTGAGCTTGGTGTAATTTGGTGTGGCTGGATAGAATTTCAAAAGGTGATTTGTTCTACAATTTCGGTGTAGGCATTTTATTTATGACATAGATTGCTGCTTGAAAAGCATGGGGCTAATAGGTGGAAGGCATGAAAACTTGATGAAAAAGGGTAAGGCTAGTTTCAACAATGTGTCTATGTTTTTTTTCAAAAGTTTCATTATGTTTAGAGGTGTGAGGTGATGTTTTCATGTGCTTAATGCCATGAGAAGCACGCAGGGATGACAAGGACTTGTGTTCACATTCATTGTCAGAGTAGATAGAAGGATAGAGGAGTTCAATTATTTTTCAAGCTATGCTTTAAATACCAAAAATATTTTGATGATGTCAAATTTGATGGGCCTGAAGGAATAAATACACAATACAGAAGCAATATATATAATATTAAAACCACAGTAATAGACAACAATCAACAAAGCAAAAGAAATAAAGCACACCAAGATTTACATGAAAAATCTTTCAATGTAGAGTGAAAAATCATGAACCACCAGAAAAATCCCCACTATCAAATAATGGATATGTAAAGTTCCTTTCTAGCTAAAACTAAAGCTAATCAACAACTAAAGAGAGACAATTGGAGAAATCTCACCAAATAGATGACTCAACAAATACACATTAGATTTGTTACTAGAGACCTTCAAACCTGATCTTCACCTTTCAGAATGTAAAACTCTGAATCATAAATCTGTTTACAAAATTTCAACTCAATTGGACCACAAATTGACTTTCATTCAACTAACTCTCCCTTCATCTTTTTCTCTTTATCTTTCTGGCTTTTCTTCTTTCTTTTTTTAGTTTACGATACCACCTTAAAATAGTCCCACCTTTTTTTATTAAGTAGCTAGGACTCTGTATAAAAAGAAAGACCAAGGTCCCTGGCCTTTGATTGGTCCAAAACCAATTACATGAGGCTAGACCCCATTTTCCTAACAATTTTCCCCTTCAACCCCATTAGGAGGAGATTCATCATCATAGCAATTTCATTTGGAACTTACCTTGGCTAAGGAACTCATTTCGGCTAAGTTACTATAGAGCTCAAGCTTTTTTCCTTGAAAGTATCTTAGTTAACATTTCTACTACATTTTCATCAATATGAACATTTTTCAATAATATTTGCTATTCCTCAATCACTGAATGTAACCAGTGATATCTAACATCAATGTGCTTTGTTTTAGCATAGTACGTGACATTCTTACTCAAATCTAAAGCAATCTGGCTATCACAAAATATCACATACTCTTTCTAATTCAAACTTAATGCAAGAAGAAAATGTTTCATCCAAAGCATTTCTTTACCAGTTTCGGTTGCTGTAATATACTCAGTCTTTGTAGTTGATAAAGCAACATACTTCTACAACTTAGACTACCAAAACATAACTCATCTTGCAAAAGTGAATAAATATCCTAAAATAAATTTTCTACCATCAAGATCACTGCCGTGTCAGCATCAGTAAACCTTTTTAGAACTAGTTGTGAAACTCCATAACTTAATACATTTTTTAGGTGCCCCTCAAATATCTAAAAATCCATTTCACTATTTTTCAGTGAATCTTTTTCGAATTAAAAAGAAATTTACTCAATACTCCAAGTGCATGAGTAATTTCAGACCATATACAAACCATAAAATATATTAAAGAATTGACTGCAGAAAAATAAATAATACTAGACATAGCTAGTTGCTCTTCCTTAGACACTGGATAAGATTTCTTACTCAAATGAAATGGTTGGCAAGGGGATTGCTAACTGATTTAGCATGTTGCATGTTGAATCTATTAAGCACCTATTCAACATATTTTTCCTGTGCAACCATAGCTTTCTAGCTCTCATATCTTGGATAATGTCCATACTGAGAATCTACTTTGTGGATCTAAATCCTTCATATCAAAGGACTTAGATAATTGTTCTTTTAACTTGCAAACCTTACTAGCATCTTATCCTATAATCAACATATCATCAACATATAATAAAAGAATAATGAAGTTACCATCAAAGAATTTTTTGACATACCTATAAGGATCCACTATTGTTTTTTTTGTAGCTATGGTTCACTATAAAAGAATCAAACTTTTGGTATCACTATTGCGGAGCTTGTTTCAAGCTATACAAGCTTTCATCAGTTTGCAAACTAAGTGCTCTTTCACTTTTACTTTAAAACCCTTAAGCTGATTCATGTAAATATCTTCTTGCAAGTTACCATGTAAAAATATAGTCTTGACATTAAGTTGCTCAAGCTCAAGATTCAAACTATCTACTAATCCTAGTACCACTCGAATGGAACTCATCTTCACAACTGGAGAAAAGATCTCATCAAAATCGATGCCTAGTTTTTAAGAAAAATCTTTCATAATCAATCGAGCTTTGCACCTCACTAGCTTGTCATCATTTTTTTTTCAACTTGAACACTCATTTATTTTTTAATGGCCTCTTTCCTTTTGGAATTTTAACAAGATCATAAGTACCATTTTTTCACAATGACTCAATTTCTTCTTTCATTGCTTTTAACTAGTGCTCTATATCTAGAGTAACTTGCACATCTTAAAAGCTCTCTGGCTCTCTTTTACTGGTAACTAAAATAAAATCTAATCTTGGATACCTGGTAGATGGCCTGTACTCTCTAATAGATCTCCTAGGCTAAAACTCTACACCACTTGATGTCGAAGATAGCTCCTCCTACTCAACACTCTCTGGTGGAGATGATTGCTCTCTTTGCTCAAAACTGATTGCATCTTACTCATCACTAACTGTGGCTGGATCATACATATCCCTAAGTTCTATTTTTTACTCATTTTCACCATCTGTGGCTCTTTCCTATGGAACTTCTATTGGTGTTGAAACATCACACTCAACATAACCCATATAGTTTTTTCATTTTTCTCAAGGTCTGTTATAGTTTTTTTTTCATGAAAAACTACATCTCTGCTTCTAACTGTCTTTCTCTTCACTGGATCCCATGCTCTGTAGCCAAATTTTTCATCACCATATCTTACAAACACACACTGTGTGGCTTTATTGTCAAGTTTTGACCTTTACTCTTTCGGCACATACATGAATGCTTTACACCTAAAAACTTTCAAGTGAGAGTATGAAGCATCTTTCTCTGTCCACACTCTTTTTGGAATGTCAAAGCCCAAAGGAACTGATGATGATCTGTTAAGCAAATAACAAGCTATGTTAACTACTTTACCCCAGAATGGCTTTGGTAATTCTGCCATCCTTAATATTCATCTAATTTTTTCCATAATGGTGTGGTTCATCATTTCAGCTATAACATTATGCTATGATTTTTCAGGTTCTGTCATCTCATGCCTAATTCCATGCTTTGAACAGTACTTTTTAAATTCTTTAGATGTGTATTCTCCATCATTGTCAGTTTAAATATACTTCAAAGGCAACTTTATCATCTTTTCCACCATGGCATGAAATTTTTAAAAATACTATAATACCTGGCTTCTGTTTTTCAACATATACATCTAAGTCTTACGTAAAGCATCATCAATAAAAGTAACAAAATACTTGCTACCCCTTAATGACTCAACTTCAATGAGATCACATATATCAGAATAAATCAATTCCAATATATTTTTTTTTCTCTGAGAACTCTTACGAAAAGAAACTCAGCAATGCTTACCAAATAAACAATGATCACATGAATCAAAAGATATATCTTTGGTTAAGGTAATGAGAGACTGTCTTGCCAAAACTTGTAACCCCTTCTTACTCATGTGTGGCAGGCTCTTGTGCCATAAATTTACTGAAACATCATCCTCAACGGCATTTATCTAGCTGCCATTCAGTTGTAACCATGTCTTATACATTATGTAGCATAATTTTCCTTTTACAAATACCATAAATCCTTTGAAAAGCTTCCACTGCTCATTCTTTTATCGACTCTCATATCCTTCTTTATCAAGGACATTAATAGCAAATAAGTTCATTCTCATATCTAAAATGTGTCTAATATCTTTCAAAGTAACATGCAATCTATACTAGTTTGTACAACAATATCACCAATCCAAACAATCTGCGACACACTCTTATTTCCTATCTTGGTGCAACCAAAGTCTCTTGCTTTGTAAGTTCTAAACAACTCTCTTTTAGGAACATAATGGTATGCTACTTCTATGTCAACTATCCACTCAATGCCAAGATCACCAACATGATTACAATTATCATATATACAAATCAAAGTAACTGAATCACTATCTAAATTTACTACTGTAATATTGCCATCATCTAAACTTTTGTCTTTCTCATCTTTTTGCTCTTGCTTTAAGATTTTACAATATCATTTTATATGACCTACTTTACTACAATGAAAAAACTTCACTTTATCTCTAGACTTCGATCTATGTTTAAACTTACTATGACCTTTTGAGTTCTAACCTCTGTTAATGTTTTTACATCTATTCTTTGTAACCAGAGCTTGATTTCTAGGGTCTACATCTTTTTGTCTTGCTTCTTCATTAAGCATATTGTAATTTACCATCTCTAATGTTACCTTATAATCAAGAACTAAATTAAGAACAGTCATAACTAGAGCATTCCAGCTGTTTGACAATGAACCCAAAAAAAAAATAATAATGCCTTCATTTCATCATCCATCTTAAGCTCCATAATAGTAATCCAATTAAATATATCTTGAAAATTACTCAAGTGCTCTGTAATCGATTGTCCATCCCTATATTGTAAAGTTGTAAGCTTTTTAACAAGTATAACTTTATTCATACTTATTTTTTTCTCATACAATGCTATCAATTTTTTTCAAACAATGTGGGCATCTACCTCCTACGCTACATGATGAAACACGTTGATATCAACCTATTTTCAGATTGTAGCCAACGTCTTTTTGCCTAACTTCTTTCAGTTTTTATCTTTCATATATGTTGATTTAGCCGAATCACCCAATACCGACTCATGCAAATCTTTGTAGTATAAATGATCTTCAATCATAGGCTTTAAAATTGAATAATTTGATGCTGTCAATTTTATCATGGAACCTGTATCACCCTTCATGATCTCAAACAAAATTTACTTTTGTTTTGGGCTATTTCTGTATCGTTATCTCAAAATAACCTTTACTCTGATACCACTTGTTAGGCCTGAAGCAATAAACACAATAACGCAAGAACAATATATATCGTAATAAACTCACAGTATAGACAACAATCAACAATCAACAACGTAGGAAAAATAAAGCACACCGAGATTTACATGAAAAACCTTCTAGTGTAAAGGAAAAAACCACGGACCACTAAAAAAATCTTCACTATCAAATAATAGATATACAAAGTTCTTCTCTGGCTAAAACTAGAGTTAATCAACAACTAAAGAGAGACAATTGGAGAAATCTCATCAAATAGATAACTCAATAAATACACACTGGATTTGTTCCTAGAGAGCTTCGAACCCGATCTTCACCATACAGAATGTAAAACTCTAAATCATAAACCTGCTGACAATATTTTAGCTCAGTTGGACCATCGATCGACTTTCATCAACCAACTCTCCCTTCTCTCTTGTCTCTCTATCTTTCTGACTTTTCTTCTTTTTTTTCTTGGTTTACGACACCACCTTAAAATAGCTCCATCTTTTTTTATTAAATAGCTAGGGCTCTGTGTAAAAAAAGAGACCAAGGCCCATGGCCTTTGATTGGTCCAAAACCAAACCCCATTTTCCTAACAAAATTTTTGCTTGAGAAGGAATAACCATGTAAACTTAGAGTAATGATCAACAAAAATGACATAATGGTGATAACCATCATATGAGTTGATACAAGTTCTACCCCATACATCAGTGAACAACAACTGTAATGGTTGAGTGCTAAAAAGACTTGAATTATTAAAAGGTAGTTTATGACTTTTATTACACAGACAAGAGTTATAATCAAAGAGTTTGTTAGAAGTATCATGATCTAAGCCAAAGGATTTGAACATGTAGTGTAAAATCCTTGAGGATCGATGTACTAATCTTTTGTGTTAAAGATCAGCCACTAGTTTGGAACAAATCAAAGCTATTTTTGGTTTATTTGGTGCAGTGAAGGAAGTTGAAATGCTACTAGATATAAGAAGTTCATAGATGTTATTTCTATTGCATCCTTTCATCAATATTGCCTTCTGGCTAGATCTTTCACTAGCTAATGATGTGGAAAAAATTCAATAAAAAATTGATTAGTTTTGTAGATTTTTTAAACTGAAATGAGATTTCTTTACATTTGAGGAACATGTAAGACATTTGAAAGAAGTAAAGGTTTCTATGAAATAGTGATATGTGTTGTGCCAGTGTGAGTTATTTCAAATTTGAGCCATTTCCCACCAGAATTTCATCAGGGCCTCCATACTTAGAGTAGAGAGATAGGATACTAAGATCAGTAGTAACATGATGTGATGCTCTAAAGTCCATCACCCAATTGTGATTGTTTGTTGAATTTTGGACTTAAGCAAAATTTGCTGCTGGTTCCTGTACATTTGACATTTTGTAGTTCCTGCAAACCTTGCACTATGACCAAATTTTCCACACAATTGATAGGTTGGTTTACTACTGTTGGCATTGATATAAAGCTGGCTAAATCTTTTCCTGGTTGTATTAAAATTATTCCGTGAATAGAAACTATTGGAGATATTGCCTTTGAGGTTATGACCTTTTTGTTGCTGTTGATAGTCATAACCTTTTCCTCTTCTTACCATATTGGCTTTCATAACAGGTGTGGTCAGAAACTCTTGCTGTTTGATCACTGCCTCAAAGTCAGTCAACTTGTCATGCAAAAAATGCACCTTCTCCGGCTTTTATTGCTGTTGAGATTTCTCTAAATTCCACTCCAGGACCATTAAGAATGAAAATTATTAGATCATTTTCAGCTACCGGTGCTTGTGCTAGAGCTTGCTTAGCTGCAATACTTCTTATTGCTTGTATAAATTCAACCGGTGATTTGTTCCTTTGTGTAGACAGGGAGAGGTTTTCTTAAGAGACGTGATTCTTGACCTAGTTTTATTGGCAAACAAGTTTGCCTTGTCATAACTTCATTGGAGGACTTTGAGGTTGCAATAATAGGTATCACTGATTCTGTGATAGAGGCAACAATGTCATGCAAGATTAGTTTATCTTACCTAATCCATTTTGAATATTCCGAATTTGGAACAGCTGTGTCTTTGCTAGTTATGGTTAAGGCAAGACAGAGGTATCTACCATTGACATAATCTATCAAGTTAATCCTATTAAGACTAATCAAATGTAAAAGCAGCTACTGCAGTAGCTGCCTCAGCAAACCAAACCAGCAACTACAATAGTAGCTGAAAAGTAGCTAACTCAACTGGACCAGGCTCGATCCTTTAAAAAAGTCAATAACTGCTTTAGCTTATCCACAATTGACTTAATCATTTCGTCGATCCAACGGCTTTAATTATCTCATTGTAAACTTACCTTTCTTCAGTTATCTCAATGTAATCTGTATAGCTTAGATATACTTGGACTAAGTGAACAGAAGATAAGCTTAAACTATCTTCAAAGTTGTACATATATGTAATATATACAAGCAAGTAAATCAAGTCAAGGCCGGTCAGAATTTTTAATCATACATTTTTTAATTAAAAATTTTTCAACCGCAACAACAATGTTAAACAAATTCTTTGTAAAAATTCATTGTTATCTTTCTTTTTCTCTTAGACTGAATACTAAATCAATATATAGCATATTAGAAGAAAAACTAAAGCTAGCAAGTAAAACTTTTGTTGAAAGAATATATATATATAATTATTATGATGGTGTAAATCTTGATGCTAATTAATGACAAATAGAGCACGAGATAAATATTTAATATTTACAATTTCTTCAAAATTTATGAAAAAAATGACTTTGTTGTCCAATTCTAAAAAGATAATTATTAAATTAAGTTATTTTTAAATATAATATATACCGAAAACCAACAAATTACTCATCAACCGCGACATTTAATCTAAGAATACTTTTATAAATTCAATCTTAACAAGTGGCTAATTAAGATACTAACCAAACAATATAATACTAATTTAGCAAAATTCTTACAATGTAATTTATTATTATTTTTTTTACAATAGTATTTTGTTAACAATGTAAAAAAAAAAAAACTTAAATTTCTTTAAAATGTATGATTTTTGTCAAATATTCAATCTAAAACCAATTAATTATAATTTAAGAGATTCAACTTAAATATAATATATATGCAAAGATAATATCACTTCAAAAACTTTTCTTGGAGCATAGAAAAAAAAAAGTAACTTTCTACTCTTGTTATTTTCACAAGCAGCAAGTTTCTCTTTGTTCTTTTAGTAAACATATATTATCATTTTTACAACATTAATTAGAATGCTGCCTAATAGGCTGGCTGATGGCAACTTACTGTAAAATCAAAAGAACTTAAAAAGTCAATTTGGAAATGACTTAATATTTCAGCGAAAAATTGATGATAATGAGGCAAACTAAAAAACCTTTTCTGTCTGGGTTGGTGGCCGGGAGTTTTGGTCAATCTTAAACCACTTTAGAGAACGTTCCAATCCAATCCTGGCGCAGTTTGAGGAACTGATCGAAGGGGGAAGAGTTGGACAAGGTCTCTGCCCCGCCTGGCTCTTGGCTGCAACTCACTTTGGTTAAAGTTAAAATAAAAAGAAAGAAAAGTAAAAGGTAATGAAGATTGACCAATGGGTAGGTTATTGGTTAACAAACCGTGGCCTACAAAATCTAGTTTTTACTTTTCAGTTATGCAAAAAAGCCTCACATAAACTCATTGACACCACCCCTTTCTTTCTTGCGTGAATTTTAAGGTAGGAAATTGGTTTGTAGATGATGTTGTGGACCTCAATCAATGATTTCACCTCAGTGAAAAATAATATTATTTAACAGATTTCAACGTAAGAGCGGCAATAATTGGCGGTAGGATTTTTTTCGTCAAAGAAACCAACGGTTTAATATTTAAATATATTCTCTAATTTTAATAAAAATGAAATTCAAAGTAATTTTGTCTTTTAATTATAACTAAAAAATTTTAAAATAATAAAATATTTTATTAAAATAATGAAAGACTAAAACTCTATTTGTTTGGTGAAAAATGTTCTTTTAAAAATCATTTAATTTTTTTGAATTTAAAGAGATTTTTAATTATTTGAATTAGTTGATAAAAAAATACTTTTCATTATTTGGTTCTTTTTTGAAATTTTTTTTCAAATAATATTAATATAACTATTAAAATATTAAAATTATTTATTATTAAAGTATATTGAAATTATTTATTATTAAAATTATTAATATTCAAAAATAATTATATTTTAATAATAATATTTAATATTAAAATATTATATTAATGTACAAATATTTAAAATAAAACTATTTATTATTCTTTATATTATTTATGAATATATTATAATATTTTTATTAATATAATATTAATAAATTATATTAATAGTATATTATTTATTAATAATATATTATTTATTAATATATTATAATATTATTTATAAGTAAAAGTATACTGAAAAGTATTAATAAATAATTATACTCATAAATAGCTTTTTTTTTTAAAATTATCTTCTTCTTTTAAAATCCATAAGACAATTTTTAAAAAAATGATCTTATTTTTCATTGACCAGTAAGTCATTTTTCATTAACCAGTTAGTTTTTTATATGCAAAAATCATTTTTCGAAAATTATTTTTCATGAAACAAACAGAAACTAAAATTAAAAGATTATAGCATTTATTTTTAAGTAATAAAACGTTAGAAATTTGAATTTGGAGTTTAACTAAATTGGACAATGTGGTCATTATTAAAAGGTGAGATTTAGTAAGTTTGAAATTCAAATCCCAACACCTTTGATAAATTTCTCTATTCCCAAATTACATGTTTTATGAAAACAAAAAATCAAGGACCTAATTACAATATTTTAGTAATGTGTGAGAATATATTTAGATATTAAGCCAAAAAAATCGATGTTATCTTTATAAAAGAAAAAACTAGTAAACATGGTTACATAATGAGTTGAACTCTTTTTTTATTTATAAACTTACAATATTTATTAAGTTAAAAAAAATTAAATTTAAAGCCAAAAGCAATTAAAAAATAACATAATTTTATGAATAATTTTTAAAAATTTTTAATTATTAAGAAAACCCTAGTAAATGCTTATTGAAACAATATGATTATTATCTTAAGTCAAAATTTTTGAAATGATTTGAAAATTGGATGTGAAATCATATATTAGTTTTCTTTATTTTAAAATAGAAAAGTTTTGTTATCATAATCATGTTAAGATGGATAAGGGAAGATAAGAAGAATCGTGTAATCATACTAAAACGGTACAATTTGAAGAGTAATATCATTGTACATTAACTCAATCAGAAAAGCTTTCGAATTAAAATAGTTGCATGCTAAGTTACCAAAATGAACAATCGCAAATTTGAAAACTTACAAAATGTAAAATTTTAATCTAAATGATAAACAAAATATCCATGACTAACATAATAAGTAATTGTTAGAGCAAACATTGAAAATCTAGAATTACTGCTTATGGTAAATATGAAATTTTGAGGAAAGGCTCCCAGGGATGTAACAATGTCACTTTTCTTAAGGTTTTATTTGCCCCCATTATATTATTTACTTAGTAAGTGTGCAAAAGGATTATAAGCAATAAATCTTGAGGATACAATTAAACCTAGTGACTGACTACGTTTTGCAATAATGAAATCAATCTATCGAGCAAACACTGGTGTATCACAAGATCATTGAACTTTTATAAAGGCATTCTATAGCAAAACTTTTATAAAAGAAATTTAGAGTTTGAAGAAAAAGGAAAAGTTCCAATAATTATTTCTATATATTTTCAGAAAACTATAAAAGCTTTTTATAAATAAATAAGTGTCATTTCTTATCGACATGACTATTTATTTTAAATAACAAAACTATCTATTTTTGAATAGTTCAAACTATTCATTTTGAATAAACTTATATCTCTATTTTAAATAGACTTAACTATCTATTTTTATTTTTTCTTTTCCAATGTGTGATTATTTCCCATATTTTATTTTGAAAATCTCTAACAATCCCCCACCATTTCAAAATGATCTAGATTTATGATAACCTTAAAAATCAATTGCGAACGTATCCTGCAATTTGGATCTTTATTTAGTGAAAACAAAATAATGTTAACTGAAATTCCATGGTAGACTATACTTTGAACCAGTTATTCCATTTAGTTAGCTGAACTTATCTCACACAATTATTTCAACACCTAATGAATGCTTGGTATTGGGTGTCATATTTATGGCATGTGTCTACATTCTTTTTTCATAAGTGCTATCAAAGCTAAGCTCTTAAGATCCTAGAAGCGGCATCACTTCACACTCACATAGGTAGCTCCCATCAAGAGTATTTTCATAACTATAATACTCTAACATATTTATGTTATGGGTCTATTAAAAAAATATTATTCATCATTCCTTTACCATTACAAGTACTTAGCACTTTACCTAGGATGGCATTAAACATTATTATAGTGCTAACAATCACATACAAATGATGTACTTTGTCTTATTGAACTCAAAACTTGATGTTATACCAAGCGTTGAGTCGAGTTTCTATCATAGGCAACTTTACTTCATGAGCTTAAGCCCCATCCCTATTGAGGTTTTTTTTACCAACTCTCTAGTAAAACTTTTGGTTAAAGGATCCGCCAAGTTTTCACTTGACTTCACATAATTTATAGTGATCACTCTATCTGAAATTAATTGTCGAACATAGCTATGTCTTAATCCAATATGTCTAGACTATCCATTATATACTTGGCTATATGCCTTTGCTAGAATTGCTTCACTATTACATTGGATAGAAATTAGAGAAATTGGTTTATGCCATAAAGGTACTTCATATAATCAATTTCTTAGTCATTTAGCTTCTTTAGCTGTTGTGGTTAATGTAATAAACTCGACTGTTATGGTGGAATCCATTATGCATGTTTGTTTCTTAGAACCTCGATAAATGGCACTCCTACCAAATACAAAGATCCACATATTTGTAGAAGCATGATCTTTCATATTAGTAATCCAACTAGCATCAGACTATCATTTTATAACTGAAGGATATCCACTATAACACAATTTATAATTGATTGTTTTTTTTAAATATCAAAGTACGCTTTTAATTATTTGCCAATGCAAGTTACTTGGATTACTTGTGTACTTACTTAACTTTCCAACAGCAAATGCTATGGCCTTATACAAGTCATTGCATATATTAGACAACAAACTACTCTTGCATATTGCAATTGATCAATTGTTCCACTAGTATTAAATACTAATTTTAGTTAAAAATTCATGGGTGTAGATACTGGAATGCAATCAAAAAAATAAAACTTTGTAAGTACTTTTTCAATAAAATGTGATTATGACAAGGTTATGCTACTATCATTTTGAATTATTCTAATTCAAATAATATCATATGCTACACCCATATCCTTCATTTAAAAATTATTTGATAAAAATTTCTTTGTTTCCTTAACTTATTATGAATCAATGCCAAATATTTGCATATCATTCATATATAAACAAATTATGACTCCTTTGCCATTTTCAAACTTGTTATATGTACGCTCATCTGACTCATTAATTCTAAAACCATTAGCAAGAATGATTTTATCAAACTTTTGGTGCCATTGTTTTGGTGCGTACTTAAGTCTATACAAGAATTTTGTAAGCTTACAAACCTTATGCTATTGACCTAGAATGATAAATACTTTCAATTGTTCCATATATACTTTCTCTTCTTATTTACCATGAAAAATGCCATTTTTACATCCATTTGATGTATAATCAAATTATAAATTGAGGTAAGTGAAATTAGAAGCCCAATTGTAGCAATTCTAGCTACTGGAGCATAAGTATCAAAGTAGTCTATCCCTAATTTTGTGTAAAGCCCTTGGCTACCAACCTTGCTTTAAATTTATCTATAGTTCCATCTACTTTCATTTTTTTTTTCAAAATCCATTTACAAACTATTGGATTAGAACTTGGTGGAAGGTTAACCAAAATCCAAGTTTTATTTCCCATTATTGAGTCCATTACATCATTTATTACTTTTCTCTAAAAAAATAGAATCTTAAGACTTTTATTCCTCTTTCACCCAACTTTTTCCTTCTAGGTTCTGGAATTTTAACTACAACTTCACATCCCCAAGCATTTAAATAATTAAAATTTAGATTTCTTTTCTTTTATTGCTCATATGAGCTTATTTTTGTTTCTTTATTATGAATTCTATTTAGTATATGATAAGTTATTAATAAAACTTCACCACAAAATCCTTGTCTAAGACCAAAATATGATAACATTACATTTACCATTTCTGTTAAGACTCCGTTCTTCCTTTCAACTACACCAATATGTTATGGTGTATAAGAAGCAGTAACATGGTAAATTATTTCGATGGATTCAAAGTAACTTGGACTATGATATTTTCCATCCCTATCTGACCTTAAACACTTGATATAAAATTCACACTGAAATTTAACTTTAGATTTATATATTTTAAACTTATCAAGTATTTCAATTTTGGAATATAATAGACAATCATAATAATATCTAGTACAATCTTTTATAAATGTCAGAAAATATTTTTTTTCAGATAATGCAAAAGTGCTATGCATATCACAAACATCACTGTGAATTAACTCAAATAACTTTGTATTTCTTTTAACTTTAGGAAAAGGATTTCTAGTAATCTTAGTCAACATACATGTATTACATTTATTAATATCTTGACTAAATTTAAAAATTAACAGAAGCTTACTCATATCATGCAATTTTTTATAATTTAAATAACCTAATCTATAATGCCATAAATATAAAGATTCAACCATGTAAGCCTAAACAACATTCTTATTTTAATTAATAATATTGACTTTGAACATTCTCTAGTACATTTACCCTTTCCAACAAAAATTCTTCCTTTAGATAGAATAAACTTATATGCCTCAAATATAAGTTTAAAACCAAATTTATTGAACAAACTTCCAGACATTAAGTTTTTCTTATCTCATGGTACATAATAAACATCATTTAAAGTTACAATTTTTTCAAAAGTGAATTCAAGGTCAACAGTCCCTTTATCTTTGATTGTTACTGTAAAAGAATTTCTCATGTAAAGGACACTAGCATATTTACTTTGTTTGAATGTTGTGAACATGCTTTTGTCCTTGCACACATGTTTTGTTGCCTTAGAATCAACCCACTAAAATTCATCATTTTCAAGCATGTTGATCTTAGAAATTATGATAATAAATTTTTCAGAAGTATCCCCTTTTGAGGAATCATTTTTCTTCTATAGCAACCGACATTCTTTCTTGAAATGTCCTGGCTTACTATAATGGTAACATGGGCCTTTCTTATTCTTCTTGAATTTAGGCCCATTAACAATCTGCTTGAACTTGAACTTTTTTTTGTTAAGCGGTGTAATCTGTCTTTCTTTCAAAATATGAACTTTGACACCACCAAATCTGAAATTCTATTCTTGCTTTTTATATTACTCTTTAATTCGAAAATGATTAGCCAAAGCCTCTAGAGTAATTTCTTCTTTTTTATGTTTCAAACTTCTTTTAAAGTCTTTTCATGATAGAGAAAGTTTGTTTGTTACAGAAGACACAATAATTGTTTCATCCATACTCATATTATATTGTTTAAATTGATTACGTATTCTTTTAATTTCACATAGTTGTTTAATTACAGAATGTCCATCAACTATATGATAATTATTAAAATGACTAGCGAGAAATTTCTTACTTATTACATCCTTGATCATATACCTAGTCTCTAATTTATCCCATAACTCTTTTGTAGTAGCCTTATTTTGGTATGTATCAAACAGGCTGTCAGACAAACTGTTCAGAATATGACATTTCCGCATGTAGTCTGCATTATCCCATTTATGCCTCTCTTTTGTTGCAGCAACAAATTCTTATATTTAATTTTCTTCTGGCTTAGAAGTAGTCAAAATATATACAACCTTCAAGGTTGAAAGTAGAAAATGCATCTTTTTCTATCATTTTTAAAAATTACCAAACTGTCATAACATATAGATCTATAAACCTATTACTAGACATAGATTAAAAGAGTCACCACCAATCTTTTTTACTCAAGTGTGATTGGTCACTTGATCAAATCTGATCTTCAAAACCAAAGTTTAGATTTAAGAGTGCGGTTATGTATGAGAAAGGTTATAGCACTCCCACAGCGACCATCAAAAGAATGGTATCAATTTGATTTCAAATTATTCAAGTCTTGTCATATTTGTAATTTACCAAATTATTTAATATTGAAAATTAATTTTAAATTTGTACTAATAATTTGGTAGTAATTTAAGATAATTCTCTCACCCCAAGATATTCATAAAGATTAGTGTCCCACTCTGAAGAGGCTCCATCGTTAGATTTATTAAAGTATTTTATTCTGAAAAATTAGTAAAGTCTCTCAATAGTTCAGTAAGACTTACTTTGAAACAAATCTCCTAATAGTCTGGTGAGATTTTATTATAAAAAAGATTTATAAAAACTTTTGAAATTTTTATTAAGTCTTCCAATAGTTTGGTAAGACTTAATTTGAAGTAATACTACAATATTTTAGAAGATAAAAATTATTTTTTATTTTTTATAAATTTTTTAAAAAATAATAATTTATGAAATTTTTCAATGTTTGGTGGATTCCATAAACTATTTAAAAAGATTCTTCTTTTCTTTTTTTTTTTGTTTCTTTGTTTTTCAAATTTATTTGAAAAGTTTTTTTTATCCTTTCTTTTTATTTGAAAAGAATTTTTTCCTTTGCTTCTCCCGTTTTCTAGAAAAGATTTCATTTTGAAAACTAGTAAAATTAAATATAAAAACTAAAAATAAAATTAAAAACTTAAGAAAATAAAAATAAAATAAAATAAATGAAAACGGGAAAAAAAAAACATGTGATCGGGCCGGGTCAGCATCAAGTCAACGCGTGGATTCTTGTCAGGTCACCCGCGTAACTGTGGTTGTCAAAACAACATCATCCCGAGGTTGTATATAAGCAAAACTTTGCAATTTTTACTTAGAAGCTTCCTACCTTTTCTCTCTCTAAACCCAATTCTCTTTAACCTCCCTATAAAATCCCCAAGAGCATTCAACCGAAAACTAGGTTTGGTTACCAATTTTTGGAAATTTTACTAGAATACAATCGAAAACTTCAATCTTTGTCAAAAAATTTAACCAAAAAATTCATATGTTCATCGTATTAATCCTAAAAACCTAGATTTCTTAGAAAAAATCCCAGATTTTCCTAAGTTTTTCTAGATCACTTTAGAAAGCCCCCAAAAGCTTAAATCTAACCCTAGAAACCTAGATCCACACCCAAAAACTTCTAAATCGAGTCCAGAAATCCAAATCAAAATTCTTGAGACCTAAATCCTAAAATTCCAACACCTAAAATTCCAACAATTTAAACACTAAGTATTTTCACCAAATTTATTGTTCCTCTCCAAAAAAATCCTCTTTTTTTGTGTTCTAAAAATAGTCTAATTTATAGGCATCTTATAGTGAGGATTGTAGGGATCGAACAGAATCATCTAGGCTTGAAGCCTAGGATTGAATTTTGTTCGAGCATGATTTTAGGCTAGATTTTAGTAATCTATTTGGGTTGAATCTGAAACTGATTACAAATTAAACTTTTGACTATTGGAGATTGAATCTCTTTGATTCAGGGAATTCAATTTTTCTATTTCCAAAATTCCTATCATAGCTCAAGAAAAGAAATAAAAATATAATAATAATAATAATAATAATAATAATAATAATAATAATAATAATAATAATAATAATAATAATAATAATAATAATAATAATAATAAGAGTAATATGATATAATACCATATAATATACTGATAATAATAATAATAATAATATGCTAATGATATTATAATATAATATAATAATATGATAATAATACTATAATATAATATAATATAACAAAAATAATAAAACAGGGTCCAATTATCCCCGGACGAGGTCCGATTGACCCCAGACATGATTTGATTGACCCTGAATATAGATGGGTATCTACAAAAATGATCTAATTTGATAAAACTAGAAGCCAATTCCCTAAGTGTTGCTTTAATAGGTATTGTTGAATCAAATAAGACCTTAAGATTGTTAGAGCAAATATTGAAAATTTGGGATTACTACTTCTGGTAAATCTGAAATTTTAAGGCTCTAAGACTTTTAATAGTGTCATTTTCCATAAGGTTTTATTTTGCCTCCACCATATTATTTATTTAGTAGGTGTGCAGAAAGATTACAGGTAATAACCCTTAAGGATAAAATAAAGCCCAGTGACTGACTGTGTTTTGCACTAACAAAATCAATCCACCGAGCAATCACTAGCATATCACAAGATCTCTAAATTTTTATAAAGGTATTTTGCAGCAAAACTTTTATTAAAAAAAATTTGAAGTTTGAAGAAAGAGGGAGAGTTCCAAGTATATTTCTAGAAAACTAGATGACCTTTTTTAAAAACAAATAAGTGTACTTTTTTACAAACATGACTATCTATTTTGAATAGACTAAAACTATCTATTTTTGAATAGTTGAAACTATTAATTTTAAAATAGACTTATCTTTCTATTTTGAATAGACTTAACTTTCTATCTTTATTTTTTATTTTCCAATGTGGGATTATTTTCCATATTTTATTTTTAAAATCTCTAACAGTAACTATTCATAAAATTATGTTATTTTTCAATATTCATCCATACATTTTTAGTTTAATTGGTAAAATGATAAGCTTCTGGTTCTTTTTTTTTTAAAATTAGGATTTGATTTTATAGAAAATATTTCAAAAGTAAAATTTTAATTGCATCAAATTAATATAAAAAAAGCTTAAGGGTAAAAAATGCCTTTAAATAATAATTCATTTATCAAATAAGCCCTTAATGTTTTATTATAATTAATAGAACTCATATATTTTTATTTTGGATCAAATAAGCCCTAAATTGGATGAAAACTATTTAAGCTGTTAATTTGACATACACGTGACATTTAATAATATGTGACACATAATGTGGCGAATTTTTTTCCACTATGGCACATGACTTAGCCAATTTGGCAATTCGACAATACTAGTCAACTTACAAATTTGTTTCCCCAAAATAGTGTAGTTTTGGTGTTTATATAAAATTTCAAGTTTATTCTTTTCTAGTACTTTTTCCTTCATTCTTCTCTTTATAAAAACCTTTTTTTTTTGTTGCCACTCTTTTTTTCTAAGTAGTAGTCAACCAATCACCAACCTCAAGCCACCCAAAAACTAGCTACCACCATTGCCACTTCTAGTTGCCAATGATCGCCATTTGTCTACACCGGTTGGCCTTCAAACTTTGCCAAAAGGCTTCTTATTATCTCCTTTTTCCAGTCCTGAACTCAGATTATCCTAAAAAAAAATCTATTCGTCTAGATTTGAATTTGAAGTCACAGCATTTTCACCACTATTTGAACCATTTTTCATCATCTGATTTTTCTAATTTTTTAATATGTTGTTGTCCTCATCATTATTTATCTTTTTACTATGGAAGAGTTTTCGCAACTCGTCTTTAATTCTTAGCTTTTCAAACCCTCCCAAATTCTCTCTAAAAGACTTCAACCCAAAAACTAAACCCTAAAACCTATAAGTATTTTGTCGCTACTATCGTCATTCGTCGCTATTCACCCTCTCTAGTATTTGTCAGTAACTACTTCTTCCTCCATTTTCTATCTTTGTCTTAAAACCCAAAAATTCCAAAAAAAAAAAAAAAAAAACCTCAAGTCAAAACCTAAAAAAAAAAAAAAAACCTTACTGATGAGTTGTTATGGCTGTTATGTGGATTTGTGGTTACTTTATGGGTATAGGTTTGAATTAACTAGGTTTGGGGCTTGCTTTGAATTGAACTTCGCTTTGGGGTTTTCTAGGAATTAAAGGTATTTTCTAGGTTAATTCTAGTATTGCTTCATGAAATTAGGTTGTTTATGAGGTTGGATTTTGGTTTTGATTCTCTACTGTGTGCCAACTTCTGTTAAATTACTACTTCTTATTGCTATGTAATGCTAACGGCTTGCTACTGCTGAAATTGCTTATATAAATTGCTTGTTGTTGCCAAATTTGCTTGAAAACTTATTGCCAAATTGCTTGTTGATTGCCTAACATTGCTTATTACTTGCTTCCTATCTACAGTTAAAGATGAATGATGAAGATGTAAAGGGAGGGAGGAAGAATGGATTTTCTTTTTGGGTGTAAGGATTTCAATTTTCTTTTTCTTTTTGGTACTTTTATGTTATATATTTTTTAATTTTATCTTACAACCAATCATAAAATGCCATGTGTATACTTAATGGTGGGAAAAAGCTAGCCAAGAGCCAAATTGGCTATGTCATGTGCCGCGGTGGAAAAAAGTTTGTCACATTATGTGCCACGTATGTCAACTTAACAACTTAAATAATTTCTTTCTATCTTAAGGCTTATTTAATCAAAAATAAAAGCATAAGGATTTTATTGATTATAATAAAAAATTAGGAACTTAATTATTCAATTTTTGTTTGAGGGCTTTTTGAACCATTAAGCCTATAAAAAAGTACATTATTAAAATTGTACAAAATATTTAATCAAACAAAACTTGAAAATACTCTTAATAAAATTATCAAAAACATAAAAAAAAATTTTGATATTTTGACTTTTCAACTACTCAGAATTGACATAAAGAAAATAATAACAACTTTATAAATATTTACTTCTTATAATAATTAAGCAATTGAATATTTATTTTTTGTGAGGATTGGAACAATAAAATGATTTTAATTTTCTTTTTATTCATTTTATTTCATATATCATGGTTTTATGTATTAGGATAATTGGATTTAAATCTGATAATTCATGTATTTATATTATACAAAATATTGAGAATTCATATATTTTCATATAGTATTTTATATAAAAATTATATATTACAATTCGAATTGATACAAAATTATAAAATATATACTTTTAGTTTTGTTAAATTCATTTATAATTTTTATTAAAATTTTCAATTGTATTATTTTTATTTTTTAATTATTTTAATATTATATCATCATGTTATTTTTTAAATTATCAAATTTAGTTCAATCGAATATGGATGGTTCCTTGATTATTATTTTGTTTACTAAACTGTCATAATTATTTTTTAACTTCCAAAACCACAAAAGTCAAAACCAAAATAACTAACCCATGAGGATTGGCTGGTCCATACATCAATGGTCCAAATTCTAGCAATTTTATCATGATGAAATGTTTCACCTTTTTGGACAAGAAAATAAAAGCAAAGCTGCAAATACTAGAGGGGGGGAGGGGGTTCACAAAGCGTGGAGAAGTTGCCATGATGGGAGCCACTAGGTTGCTCCATGGGAACATAATCGTGCCCCAAAAAGGCGATAGTGAAAAAAATGGCTCGACATTTTAAGACAATATTGATTTTCCTATTTACCCTTTTTTGTTTGCAAGAATTATTACAAAACATTTTAAATTCTTGGGTTTAATATTGCAATGGCAAAGATTTGAAAGTTTCTTTTGTTCACGCCTTGTATACTTGTAGTTGAATTGCATAGCTATGGCATCCAAGGAAAATTTTGAGTCTTGACTTTTTTTGCTTTATAATTAGGTATCTTATAAAGGTGGTGTCAAATTCAATTATAACTTTTAAATGCTAAGTCCAAGCTCAAATCTAATACTATTTTTAAAAAATTTTAAATTACAAAATAATTTATACATTAATATTTTCAAATTAAAATAAAATGAAATATTTTTATTATTAAATAATATTTCAAATAGAATAATCTTGAATTTAAAAATTTTAATCCAAAATCCGATTCAAGTTAAATTCAACCCATGAGATTGATGGGCCTATGTTAATTCTATTACTTTTAATTACCAAAACTTTTCATCAATATTTCTTAAGTTGCATATCATAAAAAAAATGTTGCATCCTAATTTCAAAAAGATAAAAAGATTGAATCTTGAAATGAAGAGTTTGGTAAATGCTAAATCTAAAATGTGGATTCAATTTTTTTTTCTTTTTAGTTAATCATTTTCTCAAATTTCTTTTTATTAAATGAATTTTCTGAATTCAAAATTCAAATATGGTTTCACTAATAATTATAATTGGATTGTGTAGTGTAAGTGGGTATTTCTCTATGAATTTTCTTAAGATTATAAATTTGGTCGAACAAGAGTGAACTAAACAACTTCTTTCCATTATGAAATATGTTTTAACTGCAGGAAACATATCCAATATATCAATGTTATGAAACCATGCTTTTGCATTTTGATTGATCGGCAAAATTTGGCTGCAATTTGAAACTTTCATGAGATTGGACCATTTGACTCAATTTTTGGATTGTAGAACCAATGATATATATATATATATTCGCTTAAATATAAATAACAATCGAAGATGAGTGAATTTGATTGTCTTTAATTTTTTTTTTAAATAAATATAATTTGAAAATATAAGAAATATATGAAATCAATAATAAAACAAAAGGAGTAAGAGTAGAGATAAATATATGAATTTATAAAAATTCAGTTCTCTCTATAAGTATCTACATTTTCTCCCTTAACTTTCTTAGCCGAGCTTTAAATCCACTGAAAAAATGTTTTTATATAAATTACATTCTTTATCTTATCAAAATCAAGATAGCAATCTCTATTCCTTTGTAGGATTCTACTCAATTCTCATTATAAAGTTTTCAAGAGAATACCTTAGCTTTTACTTACTAATTACTTTTGAATTGCAAAGGACTTTGCAAACCAAAATGAAACCTCTAATAGGTGGGTGTTTTATAATTGAAGTACAAGAAAATGATATAAATAATAAATGAAAGAGTTTGGATAAAAAAGTAAGCTCAAAACTCTTGATGCTTTTGGGTTCACAAGAAAATGAAGATATGGCTTTCTTATATTTGTTCTCTTGGTTTCAATGGAGTTGGAAGAATATTGTAGCAATTGGGAATTGAATTGGCGAAGAAATACCTAATTGTTCTCTTGAAAAGCTAGTTGTTTAGACCTGCCAGGAGCAAAAGCATATATTGGATGCATTAGGAGATTCATTGTTTCTTAAATTTTATTTAAATTTTAACTGTTGTAGGTTATGGGTCGATTCATTTTATTTGAGGATTGATCAGGTCATGCTAATTTTTAATTTGAGATGAATAGTGTAGTTGACTGTCTTAAATTAAATCATATTTTACATTTTATTTACTAATTTGATCATATCTTAAGTTATACAACTTTAAATTAAGATTCATTTGAAGATTTAAAAACTAAAATTCAGAGGTTTTTTAGACATATAAAGTTTAACATTTGATTTTAAGTATAAAAATATAGTGAATTTTCAAAATTATCACTTTTGCAATTATTAGACAATCTATATTATTTCTAGTAAAAATTCAAAAATTTTTTTTTTTACATTTAGATTTAGATTTTGTTTAATCTATTAGAAAATATACTTCAAAAGCTTTTCAACCATGTATAATTCAAATATTAAAAATTTATAAAATTAATACAAAGAAAAACAAAATCAATATTGAAAAATTTTATTCTTGCAAAATAATTTTCTCAAGTTAATCCATTTATAAAAATTAATATTATCAAAATTGTATTAAGTTCAAGCTGAATAAATTAACTTTAAAAACAACAATTGAAATTTTATTTAAGTTCAAACAAAAAAATTTAAAAAATAATTTTGGTTTGAGAAATATAAAAAATATAAAGAAAATTTTGTTTAAACTTTGAAAAAATATTTTATAAATAATTGTCAATCTTAAAAATTTGTATTTTTTAGATAAACATTAAGACCAATCTTTTAAAACATTTTCCAAGATATTTTTTAAGTCAAATAATATTTTGAAATGCATAATATTTATTTAATATTAAAAATAATATATTATAAGAATATGTACTAAATAAATATTTTCAAAATCTTAATTAAACTTATTTAACTTAATATTTTATTATTTCAAAATAACAATCAATTCAAGATCAACAATATATAAAATTAAATTAATAACTATTAATATTAAAAATAATCACATGATTCTATAGAGAAAAATAAAGCTGACGAAATTGATTCAAACTCAAAAAATCTATCAAACCATCCCAAACTCAAACCCCACCAATTTAATCTGACAAAAAAAAAATCAATAACCCAAACCTATTTAAACTAAATCTAAATTGATCCTAGCTCAATCTAACTTGAACTTGAATTGATACGAATCTAAAATTATGGAATCCAAATTAATCTAAATAAAAAATGATCCAAAGATAAATGATTCCAAAATTTATATATAAATTATTAATTTATTAAATTTTAATAATTTTAAATAATCTTTTCAACCTCTTTTCTTTATGATATTTATTTTTAAATTATGTTTAAAAATTTTAAGAGTCCCTTTCTTTTTTTTACTCTAACAATATAATAAAAAATACTTAAATAGATAAATAATAACTTTAAAAATCATAATTAAACTTAAAAAATTAACAATGATTCAATAAACCTAATTATAACACATGAGTCCATCTAATTATTAAAATGGATCCCCTGCTTATCATCTACGAACAAAACAAAATTTTGAAACTTAACCAAACTTCTATAGCAACCAAGATGTTACAAAAATTACATAGAATCAATCTGTATATATGACATAACTCAAAAAAGTCTACTTTTATTATGAACCATATTATTAGCAAATGACTTTTAATTCATTTAATTTGGATATTTAAATTTTTATATAATTTTAGAAATTAATAAATTGTAATTGAACACTTAAGTGTTCAACTTGAAAAATGTAAACTTGAATAACCCAAAATTACTTTAGATTGAAATGATTTAAACCCAAATTAACACAAACTCAAAATTATTAGAACATAAATTAATTTGAATCCAAAATAATTTGTACTTAAAATAATTTAAATTTTGTTGTCCAAACCCAATATAATTCAATTTTTCTTTGACTTTAAAATAATTTGACCTAAATCCAACTTGACTCGCTCATTTACCACCTATGCTTCAAACAAAGTGAAATGTGTAAGCTTTGGTTATAATTAATACTCATTATATGCATAAGATCGGATTAAATAGCTATCTTCACGCCTTAATTTTGAGTACTCAAGATAGAATCATATTGTTTTCATGAATTTTGTAATTATTAAAATGTTTATTTTATTTATTTTTAATATTAGTTATGCTGATTCCATCATATTCGGTGAGTCTGGTGGATTTGACCAGCTAGTAGATGTAATTTTGGACCAAATTCAAACATGGATTTGATACTTATTTCGAAAA
This sequence comes from Durio zibethinus, assembly GCF_047325235.1. Classification (NCBI taxonomy): domain Eukaryota; kingdom Viridiplantae; phylum Streptophyta; class Magnoliopsida; order Malvales; family Malvaceae; genus Durio; species Durio zibethinus. Next base: position 15,761,845 of record NC_143165.1, read on the forward strand.
TGAAAAATTAAATCAAATGATGAAATTAATTAATGATCGCCTAAAGTATTTCATTTATAATTAATAACTTCTACCCATATGGTGGACACGCATTATAGCATAAATTCAGGTCAAGAAATCCACTCCCACCTGAAAAGTTGCTGAACCTTCTCCCTTGAAAAAACTTATAATATTAAACTTTTAATTTTAATTATAAAAGAGATCATAATTTATATATATAAAATTATAAATATTGAAATTTAAAATTTAAAAGTTTTTATTAAATATTATTTTTTAAAAATATTTGTATAAATTAATTGGATTAAATTTACATCCGAATATACAACTTACCAAAGGACATTAAAACCTTTTTTGGCCGAACAATGTACGTTAAATTGATGAGGTGAATTTGTTACTTCAATTTTTTAATATTCCATTTTGGTTCCTATTTCAAAACTAAGCAAAGAAAGTCATAAATAATTCCTTAAAAAATAAACGCAACAACTGAAACTCATTATGATATCTAACAATACCATGTGAGAAGGAAAAGGAAGAATGAATTTCAATTTCGTACCCCCTTTTAGTTGAATCTTGTCTGTAGTCAAATTTTCCACACTGACTCAGGCCGTGATTGGTGCTAATTTTAAAACCAAAATTCTAATTAATTTTTTAGTATTAAAATTTAATAATTACACTATATATATTTTGTTTAAAAAATTTGAAATAAATAAATTTTTTAATTTTTTAAATCATAATAAAATATATTATATTTAATAACTTAAAAAAATTATTATAAATCGTATATTCTAAATAATCTTAATAAATTATCATTAATAAAACTTGAATTCAAAATCTATTCATAAAAAAAATAAATTTTAATTAATTAATTCAATCACTTATTAATATAATTTTACTATATTTATTATTACGCTCCAAAGCACTTTATTTAATACCGCAAATTCAGCAGGAAACCGTGACATTACCCTCCCCCGTACGCCATAATATCTGACGTGGCACCATCGCACGGTTAAAATAGAAAAATTAAACTTGTTTAACCGCTGTGAAATGGCACGCGACAACCGACGCAGCGGATGTGTGACAGAAAAACAGCTAGTAGCGGTTTGGCAATTTAGGTTACTTGGTTAAACAAGAAAACGCTAACGTTTATAAGTTAAAGTTAGTAACGGCGTCGTTTTCAGTTTTTTTAATGGGGGGTGTTTTGCTCGTGGCTCCATAAAATCCGTTACCTTGGAGGTTGTACCCTGACTCTCCCTGCTTCTTCATCTTTTTCTTTTGTTTGCTCTTTCTCTTTCTCTCTCTCAGCTTTTCCATTTTATTTTCTTTTTTTTTTGGCTGTTTGGATAGAGTGAAAACTAGAGAGAACGCTCTAAGTACCGAAGAAGCAGAGAAAGTTGCAATGGCGGTGTCCAGGAAATGGGTTTTCGCTTCTTTAGCCATTCAGTTTTTGTTTCTTGTTGGAGCAATGGCCACTGTATGGACCGACAACGCTTCCAGGTCTTTCTCTCTCTGTCTCTTCAACTTCAGTTTTCAAGCTTTCTATCTCTACATTTTCTCTGTTTTATTTTAGTCAAAGAAACAGAGACTCATCCTCTGTTTTTTCTTCTTCTTTGGAACGTTTAAATCTACATTTTCTTGTTTTTTCTTTTTTATAAAAGAGAATCATAATAAAAAGTATGTAGAATGTTCAATGGCTAGATCTTGAAAACAATATTGGAAAGTAACAATATTGGAAAGTGAAGCTACACTATTCTTTGTTTATCACCTTAAACTCTCAAAAACAAATTGGAGTTTTATTTTTAATGACTCCACGAATATTCCTCTTCAAAACCTTCATTTAACACGTAGAAAATGAAATTTCACTGTCCTTTTCAAAGCACACTGAAAATGACTCCTTTTATAAAATCTCATTTATTTATTTATTACTCCATTTTCCCTATTTATTTCTTTATTATATTCTTTTACAGCATTGTGGAGACAGAGAAGTCGCAGAGCTCAAAGAACTCAACAATGGCAGCTAGGTAATGCACAGCTCAAGCACTGGTATTTTTCCCTTTTTTTTTTTGGCCAATTATGGGTGCCCTTACCTTTTGTTGAGAACTGTCTCAAGCCGTCAGTTTTGTCTCCTTTCGTTCATGTTTATACCGTTGGATGATGGGAATGGGTACTCTTTTATTCATTCTAGCCATAAAATAAAGTTCCCAGCGAGAGTCAGATCAGATCCTTACATCTCAACCGTTTATTCCGTTATTCAGATTCCTTCTTTTCTATCGTTCGTTAATCGTTAGTTAACCAGAAATTACTCTATCACTACAAAGCCCAACACTGTGGAAGCGCATTTTTGTCTCTAAAAAATCCTGCCGACCGGTTGCCTCTCGGTTTCTCTCTCTTCCCTCTCGAAACGCTTTTTTAACGGTTTTGGAAGTTTTGGCGGACAGTCCCCTTCGAGCAGTGTACTTGCTCTCGCCTACATCTATTGTTATAATTGCTTCTGGAAATGGACACGTGTCCTTACGTGGATTTTTATTTATCACCAATTGCCAGTAGAGAGGAGAATATCCAATATTTTTTAAATTGGTTAGAATAAAAATTTAGAATTAAATTTTTTTCCTACAATAACAGAGAGTCGTTAAAGTCATTACATGCCAAATCATATTATGTTGAAGAAAACCACGGACTTTTAATTTGTTTACTGTTTCTTTTACACCCAAGTGTAGTTATCCCTTAATGAGTTTGGTTGGGATTTCAGGTCAGCAGATGTTGAGCCATGGAATGAGCATGCGGTGGCTGACCCTAAGGCTGTAGCAGCCGAGGTCGAGAACATCATTGATATGTGAGTCTCTCCTTTTCAATCTTTTCTAATGTTTACAGTAAATGAGAGTTCTTTGCCATTAACACAAGAAAAAAATATTTCAGAAAGTTTCTTGTTTTCGGATATTAAAAAATTTCGCTCTTCTAATCACATAAAGTCTTTCAGAGAGACAAACTCCAGTAATTGTTCAATGTTCAATTTAACTGCTAGCAAATGTCATATGGAGGTTTCGGTGTTTTAGATTTTTGGTGGGTAAGAGAGCACTAGCTCACAAATAAGACAACCCAAATTTGTTATGGTAGTAGTAACCAATTTCATCAAAAGACCCATTTTTGTCAAGTTATAATATAGTACCTTTTATCTCAACAAAATCCCAAACCCAAATTGGTCCTTGCCATTTTTAAGTGATAAAAAGCGAATCCGAGGGGATCAAAATCTTCACCTTCTCAAACCTGTTGCGTTCTTGATCGTGACATTTGTTTTCATGCTGTTTTTTACTCTCAACTCCACCATTCTGGTCAGATCCGTGTCTCACGGCCCTAACTGTCTTTTTTTTTAATGCAATATACTATCATTTTACAGGTGCTTGAGGGTACAAACATTTTTTCACACGCTTATTCAAAGAAATTGCCCAAATCAACAACATTGTTCTTTAGTTTTAACCTCTTATTAAAGCTAAAGTTTCATTATACCACATGACTGTATATGCACGTTTGATTGCCTATTCATGCAAATTGCAACATTGTTCTCCCATGAATCGTGACATAATTGACAGCCCATCTCTTTTCTTCAATCAATTTTTTTTTCTTTTACTATTCTTTTATCATAAATGTAAAATGCAAATGCTTTTAAATGTAATAGAAAGGAAATAGGGGAAGTCATTTTCTCAATTTATGGTTAATTGGCGTATAGCAAAATTTCAGGGGAAAACAAAATTTGGGCAACGGAATTTTTTTCTATCTATGCGTCTGAGTAATTAAATATGCAGATTCTTTGTTTGCTCCTTCCCTTTTAGTAATTTTTTTTCCATATAACAGCCTTGGCCTGTTTGCCGCAAAAGGACAAGCTAAAAACGTACAAATACTCTCTTTTGGTTCTTTGCGTTGAAACGAAGCTAAACAGCATTCCTAGCTGTTATATCTGGAATGACCGTATTGTCCTCATGATTTGACAAAAATTCTATTATATCCTTTGTCTATTTGTGCCGATCAGGAGGAGGAAAGTGGGGTTAATTTACACCACCGACAATAATTACTAAACCATTCAATAGTAAAATCAGAAATGATCATAATTTTGTTAAATTTTTAGACCGTGACAAATTATGACTTGAATGCATACTGCTGTTAATAGTAACATTTAAGAATAATGCCTATTGTATGAATGTACATTTGACATGATGCAGGAATGTTCGCAATGTGACTGAAAGGAGGAAGTTGGGGTTCTTCTCATGTGGAACTGGTAACCCAATTGATGATTGCTGGCGTTGTGACCCTAACTGGCAAAAGAACCGGAAAAGACTAGCTGACTGCGGCATTGGTTTTGGAAGGAATGCAATTGGCGGCCGTGACGGACGCTTCTATGTTGTCACTGACCCTAATGACGATGATCCTGTTAACCCCAAACCAGGGACCTTGCGTCATGCTGTTATCCAGGAGAAGCCGCTTTGGATTGTGTTCAAAAGGGACATGGTTATTAAATTGAAGGAGGAGTTGATCATGAACAGCTTTAAGACCATTGATGGTCGTGGAGTGAATGTCCATATTGCTAATCGGGCTTGTATCACCATCCAGTTTATTACCAATGTGATTATTCACGGTCTTCATATCCATGACTGTAAGCCTACTGGCAATGCCATGGTTAGAAGCTCACCGTCTCACTTTGGGTGGAGGACAATGGCTGATGGTGATGGAATCTCCATCTTTGGTTCAAGCCACATCTGGATTGATCACAATTCTCTCTCTAATTGTGCTGATGGTCTTGTTGATGCTATCATGGGCTCAACTTCCATTACCATCTCCAACAACCACTTCACCCACCACAATGAGGTAATTTTGCTGAGTTCTCTCTCGTAGCTCAATTTTTTAATTGTAGCACCCTTATTAATCTTAAAGATAACTGTTTTGAATCTGTGGTTAAATGTAGGTGATGTTGCTGGGTCACAGTGACTCTTATACAATGGACAAGCAGATGCAAGTGACCATTGCCTACAACCATTTCGGAGAGGGACTTATTCAGAGAATGCCAAGGTAGTGCAATTAATTCAACCCTTCACATTAAAAGCCTTTTGTTTTCCTCTCAATTTCGATGGAGGTGAAAAAATGTAATCTGAGAATTGAATTGGATTTTGATTAATGCAGGTGTAGGCATGGGTATTTCCATGTGGTGAACAACGACTACACTCACTGGGAAATGTATGCTATTGGTGGAAGTGCAAACCCTACCATCAACAGCCAGGGTAACAGATATGCAGCTCCAACGAACCCATTTGCAAAGGAGGTATTGTCTCAGTCTCTCATTCTTTTAGTCTTACGTTGAGATTCACATCCTGAGTATGTTGATCATTTTATAATTGATTGAACTTGAGCAGGTCACCAAGAGAGTGGATACAGCTGACAGCCAGTGGAAGAGCTGGAACTGGAGGTCAGAAGGAGACCTGCTGCTTAATGGCGCTTACTTCACTCCATCTGGAGCTGGAGCCTCAGCCAGCTATGCCAGGGCCTCAAGCTTGGGAGCCAAGTCCTCTTCCATGGTTGGAGCCATGACTTCCAATGCTGGGCCTCTTCCCTGCCGCAGAGGCAGGCAATGCTAGTGTATCCCTCAATCAATTAAATTGGCTGAAAAAAAGGGCCATTTACAATCTGTTTGATTTCCTCTTTTCCATCATTCTAAAAAATTTAAAGGACTACCTACCAAATATCCATATTGTATCAATTGTTTCTTTACCCCCATCTACCTGCATCTTCATCATCACATATTTTGACAAGTGTACATTTTTACACATTGTCATTATATTGTCCTACCCAGTTCATCATTCCGTTTGTCACAATCTGTTTATTTTCTCAACCTCGGCCTGCTTCAACTCAAGTAAAAAAAATCTGTCTTAGCAGCAGGTGCGGAAGCGTTGTCCTAACCACCATTTGGTCAATCCTTTTGTTCCCCAGCGTCAATCTTGGTCTCTACATACTCTTTTGTCTTTTGGGTTTATAGATCTGAATGATTTGGTGATTTTTTCTCTCTTTTTCTTTTTCTTTTTCTTTTTCTTTTTCTTTTTATTTAAATTGTCCAGTCATACAAACAATAGTTCAGTTTGAATGTCAAAACTTCCGAGTTATTGAAAGACTTTGTTACAGATGATGTATGGTCAATAGCAGTGATGTTTATTTTACCTTTTACTTTTCTTTGCCTTTTTCTTTCTCAATGGAAACAATCTTTCTTTCTTTTTTCCTTTTCTACTTTTTGGTTCTGCAATTGTGGCTATCTTCGATATTCGAAATGCTTGCCTATTCATGTTCTTCCCTCTGCCAGCATTAGTGACACTTTCATGTGCGCACCCGGCATCCCCACATGACCAAAAAGTCATTGATTACTAAGATAATGACTTTTTTTTTTTCTTTTAACTTTTGATGTTACCAAAATGATGCAATTCTGCCCAATTGCTTTAAATAGGGATTGGTTTTAAGGCTTCAACCACTTTCATGTTGCTGATGACCGAATCATCTAGCTTCCTGCCCCCAAATGAAAATTCTCACTTAAATTCCCATTTCCAAATCATCAAAAGCACATACATAAAATGATCACTCCGCTAATTCTATTGAAAATATCCCGATCAGGCAATGTAATATAATTCTTATGGTGCAATAAATGATTAATATAAACCTCAAAGTCACATTCTAATACAGGAACATAATTGATTGGAAAAGTATTTGACGGTAACCAAACTTTGGAAACTTTGCAAAACCTAAAGAGGGTTCACTTAAATTCCATGTGAAATGCCAACGCACAAGTACCAATTCCAGTTAGTTTGAAAGCAAGGAGTAAATGAAGATCACGCCTTGTCTCTAACATATCGGTTGAGCTTCATTGCAAAGTGGCTTAAAACATACTAAACGGATGGCTATGAGGCAGAGGAGAAGTGATGAGCCCCAAACTCAGAGTCACGTGGAAGGTGACAGATTCACCAAATGATGTGGCATGTGGGTTTAGGGGGCCAGAAGGAATGCGAGAAGTTCTTTGGTTGCTTCAAAGACAATTGCATGGGATGGAATGGGACCTTTCTCTTTCTATCCCCAACTTGCACATGTTAATACACATGAAAATCTACTGCTTCTGTCAACTTCACCAGCCTACTGCATTATGCTCTGACGTTGTTTTCTTCTTCCTCCTCAACGTTTCTTTTGTTTTCTTCACTAAATGCCCAAGCTGAACCTTAAATTCTTTCGTTGTGTATTTGCCTCGGAACTCCAATATTTATCAATATGCCAATATGGTGTGGTTATGGGATCTTGACAACATTGTGAATGAAGCAACGTTACACAACAAAAACAATAATTTGCTGTGTTTTGTGACGTTAACCAGTAAATCAGGCCCAAGATTTGCTTATAGCAAGGCTGTTTTCGGAATGATTTCATCTAGAATCTTAGGTTCTTTCAAGGTTAATGTCATGATTGGCTTCTAAAAATGAAATGTTCAATATAATATTTAAATTTTAAAAATTTTTAATACGATATTTAAATTATGAATTTATTAATTAATTTGATATTCATTTTAATTTGTTAACTTTAACTGATGAGACATGATTGACAAACAATCATCCATGTATTATACATGTTTTTTTTTTTTTTTAATGAATGGGTTATATTACTATAAAACTTGAATATCAGTGCTAACAACGTCTTAAATGATGGGGGACATTCCCCTATCCACAACTCAGATGAACTAGTTTCCGTTGCATATTTAGCTAACCTATGGGTAGCCATTTTTGTAGCTCTTTTGACATGTTCCACCCTCAAAGAAAATAAGGACATGCATCTGATCCTAGTGTCTGCCATTATGTTCCCCACAACAGAGAAGTCGTCAGCTACAGTTTGGATCCCTTTTATTACCTGCAGTGCATCCGGTGAGGACGGTTTCTAATTTCATAGCTATAGCCATATTTAATGCTTTTATTTTTTTGCAGCTAATGTCTCCACCACCTTTGGATCGTTCACTTGACTTACCCTAGCCGTAGCAGCCCTAAAATACTTCCCCTATCATCGCTTGTGATTACACTGATACCACCCACCCCTTTTGATAAATCCAGGGCACTATCGAAATTGAGCTCGACATATCCCTGGGGAGGAACTTCCCATTTCATTTCGGTTCCATTGTCTCTTACCAGCCATGCCTCATTTGCTTGTCTATATTCCTGTAGGTAAATTCTTTCAAACTGCACCACCATTTCTGGTGATCGACTTTTCCCCTCTTTAATGGCTAGGTTCCTGTTATGCCACACTGCCCAGTTGAGAAGTAGGCCAAAACTCCCAATTTTCTGGGTCTACCTCCTCTGCAATTTCATTTAGCCATCCTTTGTCCGCAATATGTCCAACTTCCCTCCACTTAGGTGAGAGGTCAACTTAGAAATTCAAATTACCGTTGTGGTTGCATTTTCGATTATACTGTATTTATTGTAATTACGAATATAACGAAATAATTGTGATCATTGTAATCATTGTGGTCGTAAATTTTTTTTTTTAATTTTATTTTATTTATTATAAAATGTAATAATTATATTTATAATTATAAAAATTTTTATTTTTATAAATTTTGAAGTATGTTATGATATATTTTGTTTTTTATTTACTTGCAAAAGATTATTAAGTTAAAAATTTTATATTTTTCATATAATTGAATACTTTTGGTATTGCTTTAGTAGAAATGATATCAATGTTTCAAAATTTTCATGAATTGTAAGTACTTATCGTTATACTGTTGAATTAATTAACAATTCTTTTTAATCTCAAGACAAAGCTGCATTGTTTAACAATTCTCTTGACAATCAAATTAAATATTACTGTCATTATTATTTAGCTCAAATCAATTATAATTCCCTATAATTGTAGTAAATGACAAAATCACATACAAATAAACATTTTTTTTTAATTCTGATAGTGAATGAATGTCATTGCCATGCCATGGCCATGACCTTCAACTTATTACATAATGGATGACATTTTAAGTATTATTTAATTACATAAAAAATAAAAAAAAAACTAATTTAATATTAAGAAATCACAACAATATAAATACTAAAAAATCATTACTAAAATTTAAATACAAACTTATAAATTAATAAAATAATAAAATCAATACATAATCATTTAACTTTAATTATTTTTTCATCTAAATTATAAAAAACTTTTCCCTAATAAAATTTCCTTATATCAAAATATCCCTTAAATAAAAAATTTTCTCCCAAAATTAAAAAAAAAAAAGGAATTTCCCTAAATATATAAATATATATTAAAAAATTAACCCTCACCAGTGTCTTCTTCCTGTATTGCACCTTTTCCCACTCCTCAACCTCATTCAATTCCCTCTCCAATCCCAGCAGTAGACCCCTAAATTCCCCAATCCATTCTTTGCCTACGCCTCTCATCCCAGTTCCTCACCGCCTCTTCTCATACCCTGAAAATGTCTTCCATAATTTTTCTCTTTAGAGTCTCACCCTCATCCCTTATGTCTCTTCTCTCGGTTCTCTTATTGTGTGCTGTTTGCTCATCTCTTTCAACCTTAAGTCTCATTGTCATCTCTCGTCTGTCATCTCTCATCTCTCGTTTTGGTTTCTCATTTCAAGTCCCAAGAGGTCGACAACTTGAACTTGACTGTTTGGCTTTCAGCCTTCTTAATCCAACAGAGAGATCCATTCTTAGGGGAATCGTAGGCTTAAAATAAATTCGTCAACAGAGGATGCCCTTTAAGAAAAAAGTCATGACACCACATTATCCCACTTTCTCATCTGTCTCCTGCAAAATTGAAAAATTTTCAACAAAAAAAGGTAATTGGGATGTTGAATTTCTTGCTTACCTTCATTCAATTACTTGTGCTTAATGTTGATTGGGGTTGAATTTGAGTGAATTGATGTCTCTGGCAGTCTAGGTATTGTGTTTTTTAGACTGAATTTGTGAATTGATTAACCCGAGCCAATGATTTTTTTTTTTTGTAAATTTTGAATTAAAAATGGAATATGGAAAATCGGGAATATTATACCGTTGTTGTCGTTATTCATCGTTACGTTTGATTTTCATGGCTGCGATATGGCACTATTGTTGGGATTGAAGTTCTCTTCCAATTTTTGCTCAATAACGGCGGCGGACGGTGATGTTACCGCTAAATAGCGGCCGTTATACTGTTATTCCACTGCTATTTAAATCTCAGGGGCAACCCTTCTCCAGACCTCCTTCACACTATCATAGTCCCACATCCCGTGGGAACCGTTTCTTCTTATTGGCCATACCTTGGACAAGTTGTTTGGATGTTAATATCTCAAAATTTATGCCATTTAAATTTTTAATATAATTTTTAAAGTTACAATAAAATATATAAATTTAATTTCATAAATTAAAAATAATTATTTTTATTTTAAAATAATTAAATCATTTTATATTAAAAAAATAATTAATTATTTTTATAATTTTTTTATACAAATAAAATAAAATATAAAATAATTATTATTTTATTTTATTATTATATGCACCTATATCGATCAAAATTATTATTTTAATTTATCTTCTTCTGTGGTCCTGTTTGAGTGACGTCCTGAATTTGTTGCATATGGTTGGTCAAGCAGATAAACTAGGCATCGCGTATGAGGCTCAGTATATATATACTTTTGATGGAAAGAGGAGTAAACTAACATTTCAGTTACTCGGAGCATCTGATCAACTGACCAGTAAATTCTCTCGAGGCAGGAGATTATGTTCCAAGTTCAAATCTATTTTATTGAAATGATGCAGGTGCATTTTATACTCACTAATATAAGAATGAAAAGAACAAGTTGATAAAGCAGGATATCCCTCATATGGTTCTTAGCTTTTCATGGACAAAGAAACCATCAACATAAATGCCGCATTACCAACCACTACGTGGCTTGTTGGGAAAGTCCTGAACTCTTAATTTAAGTGATCTGGATTCAAATCATGATAATTTAAAAAAAAAAAACTTATACGCAGCACTATGTCAAAATCTTATATTTTAGAAATGAGAAAATTCCTAGTAATTCTACCAATTCATGCCCTTAAGTGCCATGAATACCTGCTCCCCAATACCACCCCCATTTTCTCTGTCCCTGTGTTCTTTGATTTCCATTAATTGTCCAAAAGATATTTAAATTAGTAAGCACCAGCACTTTCTGATTATTACGCCATTTTGGTCTTATTCACTTGCCAAGGTAAATTTGTACAGTCCAAAACCAAATTGCTTTGTGCTTTTTTATGGTCATATTTAGACCATTCTTCGGTCAAAATTAAACTAAAAAAGACAGAAGAGTAAAGGGAAGAAAAAGGTAATAGGTACAACACCAGGCCCAAGGGCAAAAGAAAAAGCACTTAAAGCATAAGCTGACTTATCCTCATATGCCGTCAACAAGCTGTTCAAACGTAGAAAAAGTGACCAAAGTAAAGTAAACAAATTAGAGGAGAGCATTTGAAGCAGCCTAAAATTTTGACGAAAGTAAAAAAAAAAAAAAAGAGTTGGTGTATAATTAAGTTGGTTCTTATTTATATCACTTCTTTCGATTTGATAATTATAAAAAAAAAAATTAAAATTTAGTATTTTAAATTTACTTCCATCAAACATTTTGCACCATTGATTAATGGTATTAAATAAAATAAAGACGTGATAAATATTGACTAATGAAATTATATCATATATCATGATTTTATTTGTTAATTATTTGTCGCGTCAGCATGTTGTTAATGGAGTTGATGTTTGTGTACAAATAATATGACATGATTAAAATTGGTTGGTGTTTGGAACAAATGACATGACAAAATTAAAATATCTAAATTAATATTATTCGTACCATAACAAAATCAAGATTAGGCTTAAAACTAGAAATTTAAGAAAATGAATATGGAATAGGAACAACAGGAATAGAAGATATCAAAGAAGCCTTCTAAAATAGATGGACTATTACAATTGAGATCAGTTACCATTCCCTCTTTTCAGCAAGGGATTATACTAATACAATGAACCTCCACTGTAGCAACAATGATCTTTCTTGTGCATAAAGGGCATTTGGGAATTCAAAGTGATTTGAACGTGCAAAGAATATATTCAAATTGATTTGAACAAAACCCTCAAAAAAAAAAAAAAAAAAAACTAAAAGGAATCAATTGATGGTATAAAAGCTCGTAGCAGAAGCTGGCTGAACGTGCAAAGAATCTATTCAAAAGGGTTAGCCACTTACTTTTCCAAGTAAGCCTAACAAGACATCATGCTTATGGAATAATCATTAACTCAATAGGTTCAGTTCTCCAAATATCAAAATAGCAGCATCATAGGACTTGGAGCTTAGCTCAGTAGATGACATCCAATAGATTTATAGAGTTTAAATTTCAAATACCTTCAATCTTTTTTTCTATTTTCATGTTATAATTTCCTTTATAAAAAATTAAATAAAAAAGCAGCACACATAAAAAAATGTTTTGCATTTCAATACTATTCATTTTGGTCAATTCTTTCCAATTCTAATTCCGAACCAAGTTTTTATCAAATGGAAGTGAGAATAAGGGTTACACCTTTGAATTTAGCAAGAATGAAATAGAGCATACATGCATGGCCCTGCAAATAGTTGACCAATAAAAAGTCATTAACTAAAATCCAAGAAAAAATTCAGAAAAAAAATAAAAATATAATAAGAGTGATATATACCTGGAAGACCCTGTAGGGCATTGAAACAAAGACATGTATCTTGCAGCAACAACACCCTGCAGTTCAGCAGTTCAGGCACTAAACAATTAAAAAGGAAAAGAATATTTAAAGAGTAGAATATTTTAATTAATTGAAAGCAAAAAAGACTGAAAATATTGAGGAGATGTAGAGAGGGGAAACAGAGTACGACCAAGCTTGAGGGACTGAAAAGTGATGGAATTGGCCCAAGATTTCTTTCACTTCCTCCAGCTTCTTGGCATTTCCAGTTACGAATGTTACAGGCCGTGACACCAACACTGCTATGGACGTCGCCGCATTGGAGACCATGCACAGCACATGCAGTTGCAGAGTGCACTGGCACTTCAGGCAAAAATTATGAATGGAGACCTTGCACTAGCACTTGCAGTTGCAGAGTAAAAACTTCAAAATGATGTGTTTTATTATTTTTTTTTTCTGATGGATGGCATTAGACTCATGATTAGACAGACAATTCAAAGAACACACGAAATTGTTTAAAATTTTATCTAAAAAATATGCGTTGGCCCAAAAACTAAAAATGTGCTACTTGTGTCAACTAAGTATTGGTTTAGTGGTTAGAAGGATGTTTTAAATTTTAGATTCAAGTTTTATTATTGTGGGTTTTGTTCTAGTGATATTTTAATTTATTAGTTAGTTTATTTGATTATTTAATTTTAGAGAAAAGGTCAATTTTACCATTGTACTAACTAGATTTTGGGTTCCATATTTATCATTCTACTTGTCTTTTATATAATTTTATCATCTTACTATATTTTGGTCAAATTTTGTTAGAGATCCCTACACTTTGTTAAAATTTAAAATTTAGTTCATATAATGTAATTCATACAAAATTAGTTCTCATACTTTTTTAATTTGATAATTTTAGTTCAATCACTAACTCTGTTAAATTTTTATTGCTAAAAATGCTAATGTGATAATTGACTTGATAATATAAATATTAACTTTGTTGACATGGTAACTTAGATAAAAAAAATTAGTTATCAAATTATGCAAATGATTCATATATTCACACAAAAGTTAAACTTTAAACCTTTAGTATAATTTGTAAAAATCTTGTTCTCATAAGTTGAATTTGATAATACTAGTTTAATTAATAATAAAAATAATTTTTTCATTTTTTTAAATAATCAATATTTTGCATTTTTTAGAGATTTTCATATTTTAAAAAAAGTTAAATTTAATATTTTTTAAATATTTTAATTTTTTTGAATTAGATTTTATTTTTAAAATATTTTAAATTTATTAAAATATTAAACTTATTTTTTCAATATTTTAAAATTTCTTAAACAAGATTCATTTTATGAAAGATTTTATATTTTTTTTCAAATTTTAACATTTTATTTAATCAAAATATATTTTTTGATTTTTTATAAACTTTTTTGCATTTTTTATTATTTTATTTTTTTTATAAATTTTCTCTATTTTTTATATTTAAATGAAAAATAAATAAATAATAAAGAAAACATAAGTTATTATAATTTATTCTGTTTTGATATATTTGTAGTTAAATATAAAAATATAAAAATATAAGGTAAAATAGAGTAATAACGAAATACAAAGAGTTTCTGATTCTGATTTATTATTCACTTGAATAATATAAAAAACATGTAGAAAATTTTTTAAATTTATAAACTCTTTTTTAAAAATATAAAAATTTTAAAAAAAAAACATAAAAATTAAAAAATTATAGAAAATTTTATGAAATTTCCAAAAAATAAAAACAAGAAAATAAAAAATTTTGATTAAATAAAAATGTTAAAATTTAAAAAAAAACAAAAATGAAAATTTAAAAAAATTATATTTAAAAATATAAATTTAATATTTCAAAAAATCTAAAAAATTTCTATAAAAAAATATTAATTTTTTGAAAAAATAAAATCTGATTTTAAGGTAAATTTTTTTTTATTTTTTAACTAAAAATATTAAAAAATATATAGTTTAATATTTTAAAAAATATGAAAAAATTTCTAAAAATTTTGAAAATTTAGTTTGTTTAAAAAATTAAAATATGAATTTTTAAAGAAAATAAAAAATAATTTTTATTAGTAATTAGACCAACATTATCGAATTTGACTCATATGAGAATGAAAAATTTATAAATTATATTATAAAAACTAAAATTCAAATTTCGTGAAAGTATAGAAATTATTTTAATAATTTGACAATTGATATCGTTTATTCAAATTATCACGTCAGCAAAGTCAATTATTATATCAACAAAGTCAATACTCATGTAATCAAGTCAATTGCTATTTTAGCATTTCTAGCGATAAATATTTGATAAAATTAATGATAGAACTAAAATTATTAAATCAAAATAATATGAAAATTAAATTTCTATGTATTACAATGTGATGATTAAATTTCAAATTTTGGTTAAATACAAGAACCTCCACCATAATTTGACCTTAAATTTTTATGCAATTTTAGTCAATGTGGATCAAAATAAAATATTCCATCCACAGTAAAAGATATTCTATTAAGAATCTCATTTATTTTTGTTTTTTTTTTTATTATATGACAAAATAAAAAATATTTTATTTCAAATTTTAAGTAAAAATAACATCAGTAATTAAAAAAATAATTAAAATTTTTAAATATCATAATGCCACTAATTTTTATGTTTTTGTAAAATTATAAATACTATTTTTGGTGTTTTAAAAAAAATTAATTATATTTTTATTTAATCTAATAACTAAGAAAGGATTATGCATATCTTATAATTAGAGGGGTTCATGGATTGAGCCAAGCTAGGTTCAAACTGGAGTTATATTTGATATTAATAGTTTAAATGTTTACCCAAATTCATTCCCAAATTTTGACCTTCAAAATTTTTCCAAACTCTACCCAAATAAAAAAATAAATTATAAATCCATCTATTAATTTTAACTTATACAATAAAATTTTTTTTAAAATTATTAAATTAATTTTAATAAAATTATATTCAATTCACATATTTATAAAAATTTAAAATAAATTATATATAAAAATAAAAATTAAGCTTAATAAAATATATATTTTTATTTTTAATTTATATATATGTAAATTAATTTATATATAGTTCACATATATAAAAATAAAAAATTTATATTTATTTGAATTTAAACCAAACCAAACTCATATTTTAAATATTTTGTTTAAAACTTGGCCCAAATTTAAAAAGAACATAAAAATTATACTCAAATCCTTTAAACAAATTTTAATATTTTGTTTAAACCCCATCAAAACTTGAACGAACCTTTGAATTTAGACGAGTAAATCGACCCTTGAATATATCTATGTATAATAGATTATATATATGGAATTTGAATCTTTACAACAATTAAAAGGTAGTAAAAGAATTCACTTCATATTAATTAAAGAAAAAACATTTTCACTTCGAAGTTTATTGTCAATTTCATCATCTAAATCTCGTATAAAAAAATATCAGTATAAATTTCCAACTAAATTAATTAAAGTAGACCTTTTTCTTAGATCATAGAATAAAATTATATACCTATAAAAGAAGAGAAATCGATATGATTATGTTCATATAATTAAAGGGGAAAACGGTTGGATATATATATATATATATATATTATTGAAGTCTTATTACTATAAAATGACATCGAAAATTTTGAATTTGACAAATGTGTTAGACTGATAAAACATTGTTAATAATCATTTACTCGGATTTTTCATCAGAATATTTTTCATTAAAATTTCATTTTCCATGTTCCCTCGTACTAAAAAATGAAGAAATTAGGATAGTTCGCTCCCAATGAGAGGCATATGAGAAAGAGGCTCAATTATTACAATGGAAAAAGGAAGCATACAGTTAATATCTCTCCTAATAATCACCTTTAAGATGCTTGCCACATCCAAGATGTACATATAACCCATCTATGGCTAGCTAGAAATTCCTTAGGACTAGTTTTTGCATAAGAACCGTATTATCTATTAAAATCAAAGGCAATTAAAAGAACAGATAAAGGGTAGATCATTCATTAGCCATTTAGCCTAATAAATCAATTCCTTTGGTTCAACCTGAAAACATTAATTAACAAATACAAATACAAATACAAAAACAAAATAATAATAATAATAATAATAATTAACAAACCGGGTAAAATGAAGTAACCAAGATATCTACACTAGCCTTCTGGTACTCAAGATGAACATGCATATTTGAATTTGTCCACATTGATCAAAATTCTAAAACCATGTTTTAAATGATAGACCGTCTTTTATACCGTATTATTGTACAAAATCCCAACTACCACAAACTTCGTTTTCTGTTTCCCTTTTCACATGCATGGATTCATTAGCAAAACACCAATGCACATATTTCTATCAAAGCTCAGAGAGAAGGAAAGAGAAAGAATAAAAGATAGAAGGATACCTGTTTGATAAGGTTTGGGTCTTTGATCAAGAAAAAAAGCGCTCCAAAGAGTGTCATTAACGGAAGCACCGTGATTCTCAAGCTTAGTTGCTAATTTCGCCCCTCGAAAAACTTGGTTATGCTTCTTTTCAAGGCTGAGTTTATGCTATTAAGTTGGTCATATAGCAGAGCAAAGAATGCAGCAGAGTGGAAATTGGAGTTCTGCAGCTGCAAAGCTTTGATTAAGCCTAAAGGAAATCTTTTACTTTGTGTTTCTGCTGATTATAAGAGGAACTGAAGTGTGGTCTGCAGAGACAAATCTTCTGCTGTAACAGTGTTATTCTTGTTGTTCACTTATTTTGGAGGCCAATCAATCCTTAAGCTAAGACAAAGTTTTAAGTAGTGCAGATGCTGACATACGCTAGCTAGTTAACAGAGACAGGAGGAAATGTAAAAGAAAACAATCCCTTGTTTCCTAAATTTTTTAGTCTTTCTCTTTCCCACTCAAGTAGCTAGTTCTGTTATGTATCTAGTTTACAAGTGCTGGTATATACTACCACTTTCAGAACAGAAAAATCAATGTTCATGGACTTCAAAAGATAATTAATAACAAAATGCTTAAGAACTTCAAATGCCAGTTTCAATTCTCACAAACATTTATTTAGTTTAAGAATAATTATCAAAGTGGAAGATCTAGAGAAATTCCAAAACAATCAAATCTATTAACAAATCCAATTGCTTAAAAGGAAACAAAGCACATGTTGCAACTTTAAAAAACCCCATCATTAAAAGATTCCTCACCAATATCAAACCCGAAAACAACTTAGTTTTTAGTGCAAAAGCACATAAGCAATCAACGGCAGGCAGACGAGAGTTCATGCAGCTTTGTATACCAAATAATGATATAATGACCTACAATGACACAAATTTATATGCTGTTGATGATGATAGCAAAACTTATCAAAAGGTTAAAAACATACCATTGGTACTTCACACATGTCCATCACAAGTATTTTTTGGCTCTATTTCACATTATAATCGCAGGCAAGCAATATGACATGTCAACCACTAACTCTTTGGTTAAGAATATCAAGCTTCATTAGTATCAACCATTCTTACAAGATGACAAATAGGCATTTGTCTTTCTCCTCCCTAACTAAAACAAACTAACCTTTTCCACCTTCACTTATTATTTTGCATAAACATATTCTGACGCAACCAACCTCAACGTTCTCACATTAGTTGCTACACTACTTCAAATAATGTTTCTTCAATTCTGTAGTTAGGCATCGTTATGTAATATATCCATTTTATATTAAAAAAAACAACTAAAATGAATCGCCTTGCTACTTTAGATGAATTTAAAACTTTTAATTCTACACGCACTCCTTAATAGATTCTGCAATCTCATATTTATCGCTAATTAATTGAATCTAATGATATAAGTTAAACTAATGGCAAGCAAATTTCAAGTAATTAAACAAATTCACGTAAATCCACTTTCTCGCACTCGTAATTTAATTAAAACCCATGCCTAATCAAAACAAAAAAAGTATTAACATGTGATTAAATTGATCAATTATCAATTAATGTAAGATAGTAAAAAGACAAACCAAAATGATGATTTTGCAGAGATGATGAACACGACGGGACTCGAGGGGCCAATCGTAGTACTCGGAGGGGAATCTCTTGAAAAAGAAGTCATTGACACTGTTGAATCATAGAATGTTGAGAGGCGAGCGTTGACATCGGTAATAGCATCATCGTTATTGAGAGGAGAAAAGACAGAGATTCAGCGTTTTGAGGCAGGTGAAGAGCTCGAGCTTTATATTCGTTCGAGGATTTGAAGCTCTAAGCTTGCTAACGCTGCGTCCTTGGTCTTGTGAATAGTGATGAAAGAGAGAGATTAGACCAAGAGTAGAATATGAGTTGAGGAAAAAAAAATTGAAAGAGAATTCAGTGATAATTTTCATTCATAACACTTGCAAGTTTATAAGTCATTCTCAGCATTCCCACTATTGCAAGACAATCGCACAATTATTCCTATTATTCCTAATATTCCCACAACTTTTCTTACTATTTCCAGTATTTCACTATCTACTATCACATGACTAATTGATAACCAACTGATTGATAATCAAAGTCGTTACGTGACAGCTTACCAGCATCCTAATTTGTTTTCTCCTGTGACTTCATTTCCATTCTGCAAGCAAATTCCTTTATAATCTAGGCCTTTTTATCTTTCAACCTACTATTATCATTCATCATTCCTGCAACTCAATGATAACATCACATTATCCTCACTTTGAAACACCGCATAATCCTCTCATGTAGTATGTTCAGGACCCAAATTACACCATTTAATCAATAACTGAGTAACTGCCCTGTTGTTTCTCTTTATCATTCTTTTATCAAGTGCTATGTTGACCCTCTTCACCCACCCAATCTTTTTTTAGGAGACTAACATTAAACACAGAGTGTAATTTTGAATAAGGGGTAACTGTAATCTATAAGCCACTTTACTAATCTTTACAATAATTGAATAAGGTCTATAATACCTCGAAGCAAGCTTCATATTCTTCCTTAATGCCAATGAAATTTTCCTGTATGGTTGAAGTTTTAAGTAAACTTCATCACCAATCTGAAATTCCTTTTCCGTTCTTTTATCAACATAATACTTCATTCGTTGCTGAGCCTTATCAAGTTGGTCAACCAATAACTTGCTCAACTTCTCCCTTTCTTTGAGTAACTCCTCAACAGTGGAAATTTTTGCATAATTGCTAGCATCCCATGAAAATACTTGAGGTATATAACCATTAAAGGCTGGAAAGGTGTCATTTTCAAGGCAGTATGATGAGTGGTATCATACCATCATTCAGCTAGGGACAAAAACTGTGACCGTGATTTTGGTTTTAAGAAACACACGCATTTCAAATACTGTTCAAGACATTGGTTTAACCTCTCTGTTTGACCATCTGTCTCACGGTGATAGGTTGTGCTAAGCTATACATTGGTTCCTAGTAGCTTCCTGTTATACTGAGCTGGTGAAAACCCTGTCCCGTCGGATATGATTGTTTTTGTGCACCATGAAGTTTGTAAATGTGGCCTAGATATAACTTTGCTACCTCTAATGCAGAGAAAGGATGAGATACAGCCAGGAAATGTCCATACTTAGTAAACCTATCAATGACTAACATAACACAGACTAACATAACACAGCTAAACCTTTGGGATTGGGGTCATGGTTATCACCTCCCAGGTCTGGTTGGGTATATGAATGGGTTGCAATAAGCCTAGGAAACATCGCAAGCTCAATCGGAGCCAAAAAGTGCATCCAATGACAATAGATTATAATAACATTTTACAAATTTATTTATAAATTCTAACTAAATGAAAACACAAAAAATATACATAAGAACAACAATAGTTGTTAAATTTGTGGTGCACTAGATAAATCTGAGGTAAGCCATTGGCTACTTTTTCATCAATTATAGCCCTAGAAATATAGGTTCTTGAAATGGGTTAAGTCCTGCTCTATAGCTATTTTCTTATCTCTCTCCCTTTGCAACTCTTCCTCTAATCTTGCTCCTAATCAAGAAGAACAATCAAGATTGGACCATTTCATAAGACTAAAACAATATTGACTACGAAAACATTAGCTTCGTGCAATTACCTAATGAATACAATATAAATGCAAATACAAATATTAAATTCTATACATTAACAAAAAAAAAAAAGTTTTGTTTCCTCCCTTGATCCTTGACGCTATGTTGCTCAATCTTTCTGCCTTGATAATTGGATGAACGATGGAGGAGGAAAGCTAGTAGAGGTGAGGAACTGAGGATGGAGAAAAGGGGTGGCTGTCCAATGGAGGCTTGAGGTCGCGTAGAGATGAAGGGAGATGAAATGTTAAGAGTTTTAGGATTTTATCTTTAATTAATACTGACGAATACTCCGTCAGTATTTCAAAATTAATTTAAAAATAATAAAAAAAAATTATTTATTAATTTTTTAGATTTATTTTTTATTTAATTTTTTCATAAAAATCATATATGGATGAAATTATTTCGTCAATAAGGCATTTGTAAATGACGAAAAATTTCGTCGACAAGTTTGACACCAAAATTTTTTAATCACATCAGAGATTTATCAATGAATTAGCTTAAGAATAAATTCTATCAATAATTTTTATTGCTAATCCATCAGTATTCCGTTAGAAATAAATCAATAGTTTCATTTTTTTCATTTCATCAATAATTATTGATAAAAATATTTTGTTGTTAAAATTCTGTCGGTAATAAGCATATTTTGGGTAGTAAGATTTATTTTATTTTTATTTTTATTATCTTCATTTATTTAGATTATAAAATAAAGTATTTTTATTTTTCATATAATAAAACTTTAAAAATAATTAAAATTTTTAACGAATTATTTTTTTAATTTAGATAGAATATTTTATTTTCATCCATGGTGATTAGAATTGTATAAAAAATGTAGTTGTCATAATGTGCTGGAACTCAATTGCTGGATGTGAAAAGTAAAAAACATTTTCAAAAGAATCAAAATTGAAGAGTCATCGTCAATCTTTTTTAGGATGTGATTAATCATCTAAAATAACTTTATCCTTTTAATAAAATATTAAAACAAGTTTAAAACTTATTAAAAAGATGTTTTGGTTTATGAAAACAAAACTAGTTCGAGAGTTCGGTTAAGTGTGGGAAATGATTAGCACTCATATCGTTCGTTAAAAAAATAGTATTAATTAATTATATGTTATCTTTGAGCTTTTATAAAAATGGTTTTAACTTTAGTTTTTACCAATTAATTTCTTTAATTTTTTTATTTCTATTAAAAATTGAATCCTTTTAAATTTTATGTTTTGAAAACAAATCATTTTTATTTTTGAACTCTTAAAAAACAAAACCAATTTTATTGGATCAAGATGAAAAATCTTAAGTATTGAAACATTTCTTTCACTTCCTTATATTTAGGCAGAATTTTAAAAATGTCTCTATACTTTAGAAGTTTTCAAGATGCCTTACAAAACAAAGATAATATTTCAATAATAGTTATAAATCCCTCTATATTTAGGCCAAATCTCAATAATTATTTTTACTTGAAATATTATCTTGTTTTATTTTCCTTTTTTCAAAAAACAACATTTTCTTAAAATACTTTATTCAGGAAACATGTAAGTAATATGCATGAACATCATGATATATAATATATGCATGACAATTAAAGAGTGAATGATAAACATAAAATGCATGAATGTAGTGACATTTCAAGAATGTTAATGCATGTAACAATTTATTAAAATGAAATGTAAATGCATCAGAATAGGTCTAGGGTTGGTTTTGAGGTTTGGGATTTGGTTTTGGTTTGGGGTCTAAGGATAGGGTTTGGGGTTTGGTTTGGGGTTTAGGTTCAGTTAAGGGTTTAGGGTTTTGTTTAAAGTCTTGTTTAGGGTTTAGGTTTGGGGATTTATTTAGGGTTTGGGATTTTGGTTTAGGGTTTGGGGTTTGGTTTAGGGTTTGCATGAATAATGCATGTGACAAAATAAACATGATATCAATGTAAAGTGTAACATTTAATGCATGAAATGGGACTACCTAGGAAAATCAAAGCTTGGGGCAAATTCACAAGCACTTCACAAACCAACCATGCATACAAAAGCCCTACTAAAAGAAAATCAAATACCAAAAGATATGGGAAAGATCAAGGTTCAGCCAAGCCATGGATGATGGCTAACTTGAAACCTTCAAGGCCATTTAGTCATCCCTCGTGTTGGTTAAACATATGAGACTATGTATCAACCATTTCATTCAACATGAACACATGGAAACAAAGTTAAATCCTACTAAAAATGAACACATGAAAACAAAGTTAAATCCTAGTAAAAAAACTTACTCATTCAACATTTTTTCTTTTTGAAAGTTTTATCAAACATGTGGAAAACATAAAAATCTAACTAGAAACACAAGCAAGCAAACATGACATGTCACCGTCTTAGCCAACAATCAAACTAGAAGTCTTGGCCAAGCAAATGGGAATGCTAGGTTAAGAGCCTCCCATAGCCTATCCATAATCATTCTATTATTTATTTAGTTAAGATATACATCAAACACTTAGAAAACTATCTTATGAAGGCATTTTATTATCAAAGGATTTTCATCAAACATGTAAGAAACTATTAAGAAGGAAAATGTTAGAATCATATATACCTACTAAACAACCAACATAGCTCATAAAAGTAGTAAACTATCATGTGAGTAACAATCAATACAACCATAATCACAACATAATACATCAAACTAATCATGCAAACCACACAAACAAACCAAGAGGAGGTGCAACTATGGCATGGGAGAGCTTGGCCAACCTCCAATGGTGAATTTATTGATGTTTCTTGATTTTCTTACTTTCAACCATACTATTGATTTAATTGGCTGAATTTATTGGATCAAGCATAGGAATATGAAATAAAACAACTATAGGGAGAGTTGTTCCCTCTTGAAAAATCATAAAAATCAAAGAAAATTAATATGCAAGAATATGAAAGTTTGCATGAGAATGCATGGAAGTGAGGATGAAAGATTATACCTTCAAACCTTCCTCTAAATTTTTTCTTTTTTCTCCCTTTTCGCTACCTTTCATGCTATTTTTTCTTTGCTACTTCCTCTCTCATTTCTACCCTTTATGATGAATTTAAAGGCCACACAAAAGTCCCTTAACCTTTTGATCAATTCTACATCTAATTGCTAGCATATTCCTTTATTTTTTCTCCAAGCCTAATGATTAAGCAACCACCTTTGACTCTAAGACTTAAGTCTTTTAAAGATCAATGGCTCAAAATGAATACAGCACAAAATTGGACCTTTAGTACAATTGTCTTGACTAGAAATGACTATTTTACCCCAATTAGTATTTTTAACTCTTTTGCATTATTTTCTTAAAAATGTATAATCTAGCCTTTATTCTTATGAATTTAATTCACCAAAAATCATAAACTAATATTTAATCATGATCTAAGCTTTTCGTGAAAAACCAATCTTGAAAATATCAAATTATGAAAATACCTTTAAAGGGTATTTTGGTAATTTCAACTTTTTTATAGTGCAATTGAGGTTTTTAATGCATCAAGAATCATTAAATAATATCAAGATATGATTTGGAGTTTTTTTGCAAAAAATCAACTTTGAAAATGTTAAATTATGAAAATACACTTAAAAGGTATTTTGGTAATTTCAACCCTTTCGAGGTGCAATCAGGGTTTTTAATGTATTTAAAATCATGAATAATATTAAAACATGATCTAGAGCTTTTCGCGAAAAATTGACTTAGAGAAGGTCAAATTATAAAAATACCCCTAAAAGGTATTTTAGTAATTTTTACCCTTTTCAGGTGCGATCAGGGCTTACAATGCATAAAAAAAATCATAAAAAAATATCAAAACATGATCTGGAGATTTTCATAAAAAAACAACCTCGAGAAGGTCAAATTACAAAATACCTAAAAAGGCATTTTGATAATTTTACCTCTTCCAAGTTGCAATCATGGCTTCTAATGCATGAAAAGTCATGATTCTATAAATCTTAAGCCTTAATAATCCTATTCAATCGTGAGTTCTAAGGGTTGATTCGAATTCGACCAAATTTGACTATTTTGATTAGGTTTAGCTTTATTTGATCATGTTTGATCAAGTTTGACCACAAACCATTTACGTCAATTTGATCAAAAATTTAGTTTTTAAAAAATCATAAATGTTAAAGAAATGTTATATACGAACTAGGTTGAACTTTAAAGACTTTACAACTAGCTAGAACCTACACAGACAAAATTAGATACTTATAGTTGTAGGATAATAAAATTGTATAAAAAAACTAGAATTATAAATATAAAACCACAATCTAATATAATGCAAAATTTAATCTTTTATCTATAGTGACAATTTTAAAAGGTTTAAGAAGAATAGTGAAATTATATTGATTTAACGAAAATATTTTTATACACAAAAGTATAGCTACGTGTTATATCAAAGTCAATTGATCAATGATCAACTCGGTCAAGGCTTGGTCAACACAATTATACATTAGGGTTGCCTAGATGAACCACACCTAGACAACAACATATTCTACTTTAGGGAAATGGCTCACTTTTCACCTAAGGATTCACCCAACGTACCACTGACAACTTGTCAAGACAATCATTTCAAAACTAACCACTTGACATCCAACTTGTTTAAAACCATTAAATGTGATCCACACCTGCCTGAGATCCAACTTGCTTAAGACCATTAAATATAACCGATGCCTACTTGAGATCATTAAATGTAACTCACATATACCCACGTGAACCCTTATTGAGTTCCACGTAGACATCTTATCAACTATCAATTGTTTTAGTGCCTTTTGGTTTCATGTATAAGGTAATTGAAAGACCAAGTTCATAACAAAAAGCTATAGCCTTACTATACACTCTGAGCTTCCATTCATTGAAGTTTCCTCTACACAACTCACTACTTTTTTTTTCCTTCCTTACTTTACCTTACCCTTGATACAATAGTAATTTGAACATCAAAGTGTACCCTAGAGCAATAACTTTGGCACCTCCTGATAGTGTTCAAATTGTCCCTCTTTTGAACCTCACCTTTTTCCTTTCAGCTAAGACAACCTAAAAACACCATTAACAATTAGCATCATCTATGAGAAATGACAACCATGTCTTACCAACCACATTCCTCTGAATCTTTAACTTTCACCATTAATGCTTTTAGTCAACCTACAGTTGTTACTGACGTGGCATCTTTGCTACCAATTCCCCTTCGAATCCCATCACCAAACCTACCTTCTTGCAATTCTCCATTGCTTAACAACACATTGTCATTAAATGCCTAGGCTATACGGCCTTCAGGTTTTTACTAGAACTTGATGGGAGTTTTATTTCCAAATTTAACATTAACTCCACTACTGGTCCATACCACTATAGTTTGACCTTCAAACCTTGTATCCTAACTACCTATAACACAAATTTTCTCTTCACAACCCATTAATGCCAATTAATGGCCATACATTCCTTTTGTAATTTCCACTATACATGTCTTGTTTCCAATGCCACAGATCTCAACATATTAGCCTACCATGCAATAGCCTCTTCTAGATTTCTACCAAGCTTCATGACTTAAATACAACTTTTAAATGTCCAAGTGGCTACTTAACAAAAGTTACTCCAATAGTACTAATAAGTCACTCAATAGCCCCTCCAAGAATGACTCTACCTAAAGAAAAGCTCAACATCTTCCTTCAGGGAACCATTACTACCACAAAGCCTAACCCACCTTAAAGAAACTTACCCTCAAATCTTGTATGATAGTATCCATCACAATGTCCATACCATATAGAACCTAACACAAAACCAAGCCCATGAAAACCTTAACACTGAAAACGAGTCATAGCCCCCTCATACCCACCATTAGACAAGTTGACATCCTATCCTCTTTTAAACTACAAAAAAAAAATACAATAGGACCATCGACACAGAAGATGATCTAGATCACTTTAAAACTTTCATGGACCTGTATAATCCATCTAATGTGGTGAAATATAGAGCTTTTCTCACCACCTTAAGTGGAAGAGTTAGGACTTGGTTATATTCTATGAATCTTACCATCATAGATAGATTTAACTCTTTTAACGAGTAATTTTTGGTATTTTTTTTAAGTGGATGAGCTGCTAAAAGCTTTTTCATGAACTTGTTGGCTATTAAATAAAAACCAGATGAAACTTTATGACAATACCTAAAAAGATTCAATGTAGCCATTCTGGAGATTAATGACTTGAATGTCCCCAATGGAATATTTAGGCCTTTACCATTGAAGTGAGTCATGGACATCCCAGATACTCATTAACTAGGAATAAGCCAGAGTAGTTGTACCAACTATATGAATGGGCCTAGAAATTTGTTAAAGCTAAAGAGATTAAGGTCACAAATAGGGCTAAATGACATGAGCAATGCCAATAAAGTCCACGAGAAGAGAACAAATGGATTGAATCATCGAGTCAATGATTTCATGATAACTACCAAACCCACAACTAGTAAAAAAAAAGAGACTGACACAACAATAGCGACAATAGAACATTCTAATCACTATTCAACCAACATCAAAACCAAAATAGAACCCTCAACACCATCACATTACGTCTCACCCAATGGCCCAACCAAAGACCTAATCAAGCGAGGCCTTTACTTAGATGCCCAAAAGACTAACTTTTATAAAAAAAGACACTATAGTTATCATTTAATCAGGGGGCATTCCATTGATGAGTGCATAGCTCTCTAGAAAGAGATCAAAAGACTAGAGGGCCTCATTAACACACAACTTACCCCACAAGCCAAAAAACTCCCACCTCGCCAAAACCATGAACAAATTACCTGTCAACAATGCAAGGGCTCATTTTACTGTACAGAAAAGGCTTATCAAGAAAAAGTTACAAGCAAACGCCTAATATAAGGCATTATTCATGTCAATGTAAGTGCCATTGAGGATTGAGCAAACAACAAATTGAAGAGTAAGTTTCATTTGAACATTGTGATGGCTATTGATTTTGCACCCAAGAAACAAAGGGTTGAAGATTGGCAAGTGTAATTTTTAGGACACTGACATCCTAATAGACAATGGCAATAACCCTATGATGGTCAGAACAATAATAACAAACTATTAGATCTAGAAAATATTACTGAATAATGGCAGTGTAATGGATTTGATTTAGTATAAGGCCTCCAGGTAAATAGGATTCATGGATAGAGATCTGAAGCTATCAGGTTTATCTTTGGGTTTGCCAACCAATCGATAATACTAAAAAGGTCAATTACTCTGTCAATTATAATGGAGGATGATTAACTACATTGACAATGCTGGTAAATTTTTCGGTGGTGGATCAGTAATCAGCTTACAATGTGATTTTTGGTAATTTATTGATAAAAAAGGCTAAAATGGTAATTACCATTTATTGTTTGAAGGTTAAATTTTCCACTTCTATAAGGGTTGGTTATAAAAAGATAAATTAGGTGACGGCTTGTCAATGCCATGTTTTGAGCCTTTAATTCACCTAAAAATAAAATTAAACCAACCTACCCTACCTTAACCATTGCCCACAAATGACCCCGAAACACATCTTTCTCTATCAATCCATATTATAAACCTAGTCTTAACCTAAATGTTAAGCATTGACAGTATGGACATAAGGGATGAGACTAAAGAGTCTAAGGCTCATCCTATCGAGCAAACTATATCAGTCGAGCTCTATCCACTAAACCCAGACCTCACTATCTAAATAGGTTCTCTACTAGACATTAAGGCAAGAGGTATGCTATATAAGTTTTTACAAAAAAATTCTAATGTGTTTGCATAGTCTGTGATAGACATAGTTGACATTGATGAACGTGTTATCACTCATTAGTTTAATGTTGATCCAACTGCCAAGCTAGTTAAATAGAAAAAAATGAAGTTGGCCCTTGAAGGAATTAAAACAATAAGAGAAGAAGTGCAAGTTGCTAGCAATTGGATACATAAAAAAAATGAAGTACCTTGATTGCTTGCCAATGTAGTGTTGCTGAATAAGGCAAATGGCAAATGGTGAATATGCATAAACTGGTAAGGGCAAATCATGAAAAAAAAATCTTTTATCACTAAGGATAGTTTATTTTGCTACATAGTGATGCCTTTTGGGTTAAATAATGTAGGGGCCACCTATTAGAGACTAGTGAATAAGATTTTTAAGAAGCAGAATTGGTGATCTCTAGAGGTCTATATGGATAATATATTAGCTAAGAGCCCCTCATTAGAATAGCATGTGCAAGACTTGGTAGAGGCCTTTGTCATCTTAAAGAGATACAACATGAAATTGAACCCTACTAAATGTATATTTAATGTGGACGAAAAGAAGTTTTTAGGTTTTATGGTTTCTAATAGAGGTAACAAGATGAACCTCGAGAAGGTAACAACCATTTTAGACATGAAACCCCATGTATTACTAAAGAGATGCAAAGATTGACAAGATGAGTAATAGCCCTTAATAAGTTTGTGTCTAAGTTGACAGATAAGTGTTTATCATTTTTCAAGGTTCTTCAAAGTGCATTTAAGTTCAAATGGGATGAACAATGCCAGAAAGCCTTTAAAGACCCAAGCAATATCTCTATTATCCATTCTATTCACCAGCCCTATCGATAGTGAGCCTCTGTATGTGTATTTGGTAGCTTCTAACGAAACGATGGTAGAAGTAATAGTTAAGAAAGCAAATGGGAATCAAGTACAAGTGTACTGTGCTAATAGAGCTCTATAAAATGGGGAAATTAATTATATGAGATTGGAGAAAATAATGTTTATGCTAGTCACGACAACTTATTAACTAAGACAATATTTCTAGGCATATGCCATAGTCGTGCTAACGAACCAACCATTAAAGGAGGACCTGCATAAGATAGACACCTCAAAAAGAATGATGAAGAAAAGTGTCAAGTTTAGTGAGTTCCATATCAAGTACAAGGAAAACCATCAAGGCCCAAACTCTAGCAGACTTTTTTGTCGAGTGTTTTTTCACACCTAAGGTAAAAACCCAACAGCAACACACCATAAAATCCCAACCCCAAACTCAACCCCTACCCATACCTTCATACCATTAGATAGAACAATCTCAAACAAAACCATAGAAGACACAAAAGATAGACAAAATAATTGAGCCATTCACACCTCACCCTAGATTATTTAATGCCATCTAATGGCAAGCCCTTTACCAGATCACACATGGCAATTACATGTGGATGGTTCATTAGGAAAAAATGGTGCTAGTGCATAAATTTTATTATTAAGCCCAATAGAGCAAAAGTGGCAGTATGACCTATCATTTGATTTTTCTATCTCCAATAATGTAGTTGAGTATGAAGCCTTAGATGTAGAATTAAAGTTGGCAACAAGTTTGAAAGTTAATGACTTGATTGAATACATAAACTTTTAGTTGATTACCCATCAAGTGAAGGGCAAATATAAGGTTAGGGATCCCACGCTCATCAAATGTCATGCAATTGTTCACTAACTTAGTTAGCCTTTCACTATAATGACCTTGCAGTAGGTCTTTCATGCTAATAACACCAAGCTGACTACTTGTCTAAGATGGCAGCATCTATTGAGATCAAAGAGCATGAAAAAATTCTGTTAGAGCATGTGCCACACCTAGATACTTGTAAGCCACACATGTCCTATGTATAGAAAAATGAGATAGTTAAATGATCTTTATTAAGGTGTACCTCAAAAAGTAGTACCCCTATAATCTTATAGAGTGTAAGAAGATATAAAAAAGAGCAATATCATTTGTATTAATAGGAGATAACTTATACAATAAAACTTTCACAACCTCCTTCTTAAGTGCATCTCCTCATCTAAAGTAAAATATATGTTAAGAGATATCTATGAAAGAGTGTGTGGCCATTATATAGGTGGGGGAGCACTAGCATAGAAAGCATTGAGATTAGGTTATTACTAACCTATAATGAAAAAGGATGCAGTTGAGTTAGTTAAAAAATTATGACAAATGCTAAAAGTTTACCAAAATCCCTAGGCAACCAATAAAAGCCCTTAGTTAGAGTTTCAGTCAATGGCCATTTACATAGTGGGTATTGACATTCTGGGACCATTTCTTATAGCGATCACCCAAAAAAAATTCATGATAATGACCTGCGATTATTTTACGAAGTGGGTGACATAGAACCAATGGCCACTATCACTTTTAAGATAGTAAAAGTCTTTGTCTAAAAGTTCATCATATAAAGGTTTGGCAACCCTCACATCATTATAAGAGATAATGAAACATAATTTTAGGTTAACAAGTTGAAACAATTTTACCAAAACTTCAAAATAGCTTGGTACATAGGTTAATGGTCCATCACTAAACAAATGGGTAGGTAGAGTCCATGAATTAGAAGATTATAACCACTTAAAGAAAAAGTTGGATAAAGCAAAATGGGGCAAGGGTAAAGGAAACCCTTGGAATACTTTGAGTGATCAAGATCACAGATCATTCAACGATGGGGGAAATGCCCTTTACTTTGACGTATGGGACAGAAATAGTGATACCTATTGGGATAGGCGTGAACACACTTAGGTTAGCACACTTAAACCTAACCAAAATAAAGAAGCTTTAAGGGCCAACTTGAATTTGTTGCAAGAAACTAAAGATTTGGCTAAAGTTAAAATGGTTGCTAAGGCTCAACAGGTCGTCAAATATGACAACTCCAAAATTAAGCACAAACACTTTTAGGTTAGCGACCTAGTATTCAAAAATTACGAAGCCAATAAGTCAGTAGGAAAAAAAAACTATCACTTAATTAGAAGAGACCATAGAGAGTTACAATAGTCAATAGATTTAGAGTTTACAGATTGGAGGGCATAAGAGGCAAACCTATAGTAAGGACTTGGAACGCTATTCACCTAAATAAGTACTACATTTAGCTATTACCAGGTCTTTTATATTTTCAAAGCATTTTTGAATACTTATATTTACTTGCTAGTATTTATATTTCTTTCAAATATTAAACATTTGGCCTTTACTGCCTTCTTTTGTAGGTAATTTTGTATAGGAAGTAATCTTAATGAAGATTAATGGCACCTATTGCCTTATTTCAAAATTTATCTTACAACTCCCACATTTATTGTCTTAAGGCTTTATGCCATGCGAGCCATTCTTATTGTGTTAAGGCTCTATGCCGACATGCTCAATATGTCATGTAATCCATTCTTATTATGTTAAGGTGTCATGTAGACATGTTCAATGCACTTTACATGTCATTCTTATTGTGTTAAGGCTCCAAGCCAATATGCTCAATACGCCCTACATGCCATTCTTATTGCATTAAGGCTCTATGTCGACATGCCTAACACGCCTTAGGCATCATTCTTATTGCATTAAAGATGTATGCCAATACATCCAACAAGCCCTATATGTCACTCTTATTGCATTACAACTCCATATCAACATGCCCTAGTGCACCACTTTTATTATGTTAAAACTCCTCGCTAACACGCCCAATGTGCCTCAATGCATCATTCTTATTACATTAAAGCTCTATGCCAATACCCCCAATATAGCTTAGTGCACCACTTTTATTGTGTTAAGGCTTCATGCTAACATGCTCAATGGGCCCCTATGCATAACTTTTATTAGCTCTACCCTAACACATTTAACATGCCTCAATGCACCATTCTTATCTATGTGTTAAGGCTTTATGCCCAATATGCTCTATGCATCATTCTCCATTTCACTAATACAATCATCACACCAACAAAGCTATCACAAGGCTAATACACTAAGGAAAAAGACAACATGAAATACCTCACTACAAGGTACGCATACTTATTATTTTTAACAAATTATTTTATTTATATTATTGCACTTAAGAATTTTAAGGCAATCAACACCTCTAATGAACATCTCTTTCAACAATCCTTAAGATTAGCCAATACGCTACATTATTAAACAAAAAATGCTATCTTCTTGAGGAAGAAAATTTTAGTTCATAGTGTTAATATTACAATTGCTTTGTTATACTCTAAGAAGTAACATGGCTGATTGTACGTGAACTTTATAATGTTGATTACACTATTTAGTTTAACTTGCACGAATTCTTGAATTTTAATCTTAATACTAGTATTTACTTTACAACTTAATCTTTGATGAAAACTAGTATAATGCAAGACCATGATTCTTGAACAAAGATTTAACTTAGCAAATTTTGTATCAAATGTCTTACTTTATCAACTTTACATGAAGTTGATAATTGCATGTTCTTAACTTTGTCAATTTTTACATAAGCATACTCATGGCCAAGTCATATTAACAATGGATACTGAAATATGGAAGTAGTAAAGTAGAATAAGACAAGAAATTATGAAGAACTCATTTTATTCATGATAATAAATTATATTCATGGTGAAAAATATGAGAGAATCATAACTCAAGAATTACAATAAAAAATATAAAAAAAAACCTTATGAGTTAGCAATAGTATCATTTTGGGCAACAGGTAAGGTAAGTTCAACATTAGTAAGAGCAATAAAGACTTCAGCAATAGGCTCCTTAGTTAAAGAAATAAGCTTATTAGAAGGTATAGAAGCAAATGCATCAACACTAGCTTAGGCACCAACAGAGGTAGGTTCTACAGTAGAGTTGCTAGCCCTAGCATCACCAATAGAAACTGGTAAAATGTTCAAGTTTGGACCTTGAACAACTATAGCAAACTTTAAAAAGGCCCTTAACCCCTCTAGCAGGGCTAGATGTTCAACATGTTTCATATTAAAGTCTTCAAGAGGTTCCTTCATTTCTAAAAAAATTATCTCTTTTAAGTCCAATGGTCTTACATGCAGTTGTTCTTGATAAAATGCCTAGAGTTTATACTACAGACTAGTGCTCATGCAAACTTCAATCTATTCAGCATTCTACTATTTTACTCTTTTAGAGGACTTTGCTTTTTTTCTTTTTCAGTTCAACCTTCAGTATGGTTAAATTTTCCTCCATCTATAGAGTATGTGCCAAAGCTTGGTCCCTATCTGTTATGGCCTACCTTTTCTTTACTAGGGCCTGCTCCTTTCCTTTTTGGGCTTGGTTCACCTAAGTAACAACGCCTGCCTATTTTACCTTCAGTTTATTTCTTTCCTCATCCACATCTATGAAGTAAGAATTGAAGTTATCATGATCAATTGGAAAGCTTGGTTCTTTCCCATTATTTTTTTTATCTTGGCCTCAATGACCTTTATTTTCCTTATTAAAGAGCCATTATAGGCCTCTAGCCACTCCTTACATGAAACACAATAAATATATAACTTCAACAACATAAGCATTACCTTAACAGCTAAAGAGAGCTCATTTTGCAAATTAATAAGTAATGGAAATCGTTAAGCCTTATTCTTGGCAAACTTGGGCACACTGGTAACAACCTATACATAGGAGGCACTGGCAAGGAATAAAGTCCTAGGCCTTTCAAACATTACAATAAAATTTGCAAAACTTACTTTATCTAGCCTTTCTATAGCATAACTAGCAGTAAAGGCAACCATTATGTGGTTCACCTTGAACTATTTCATGGTAAACCCATTCAACTCAACCTTTAAAGTTATATTTATGGCATTAGTTGTTGTTAAGGAAGGTAAAGGAGCTAAGGATGGTATGATAATTGGTGTAAGGGTAAAAACAGCTGAAACTGATAAAGTAGTATTGGCGGGCATTAGTGTAAGAACCCTTAATGGTAGATGAGTAACAAACATAGCAGTAGGTGCATTGATAAGAACTACGAGGACCACTATAATGATTGAAAAATACCTTGAAACAGTAGTAACAAAGAAGGTGGTGGTGTTGGCATAACAACAATAGTGGCAATAAAGAAGCCAAACCTTCTAACTACAGGCCTCTTAGCAAAAAAAAGACTGGCAACTAAAGATTTTTTCTTTTTCTACCATTTTAGACCAATTACCCTTTGCATTTTAGATACATGATCCATCTATATAAAATAAAAGCATAACAATTAGAACCAGTTCACAAATAATAGAAATAATAAGCAAACATAATAGTTACTCTCAAAGGGACTATTGCTACTTGGCATGCCCACACTTTCTTTCCTTTCACCCTCCTTCCCACATTTCACCCCTATTACTTTCCTTGATCCCTTTTAACCTTGAGTACAGGAATTGATGCAAGAATTGGTGTAGGAACTGGTGTAGAAATTATTTTAAGGGCTAGATCAACAACCATGGCAAGAGCATTTTATGGAAGGGCTTTTGGCCTTTTAAGTTGTTTAGGTTTTACAACCATACTCTTCACTACAACAAAAACAATATTAATCATAAACAAACACATAAGTCAATAATTACAATAGTATCAATACAACACAACTCCAAACTCAAATTCAATAGTTTAACAACATGTTACTTATATTTTTGGCCTTTAGGGTAAGCCTTTGCATCTTTGCCTTGGGCTACATCATTTTTTTGAGCCTTCTCCTTAACCAATGCCTCTTGAATAGTGGCACCAAGATTTTATCTTCATTAGTCACTACATAATGTCTGTGAATATTCCTTGGGATGGCCTATTTTTTGTAGAAGATTTTTGAGCTTTTCAAACTATACATCTTTGGGCCTTATCATCATTTAATTTAGGCATCTCCTTCGTCATGGGATTGGCATATGACCACTTTATTTTAAAAGGGAACTTTACTCTTCTTACCTTAATGCATGCCACCACAAATCGATCATAATATGAGTGGCTGTTAGAAGGTAAGTCTACAATGACTGACCTATCCATGCTTAAAAGAAATATAGCCACCCAGAAAATCTCTCATAGCATGTATAATGTCAGGATGACATTCATCAAAGGCATCCATCCTTTTAACTTATGAAAAATAGATAAATCATTAGGATGGCCTAGATGTTTGGTGTGAGTTGGTTGGCGGCTATATTGAAGGTGGCCAACAAAAGATGAAAAAATAAGTTTAATAGTAAGTGAAACTCATGGTAAAAATTGTGTAGGTAGAACCTTATAAAACCTTTGAACTCCCTCACTTGTTTAATAGTAAACCCTCAAAGAGGCAAAAAGACTTCATACATAGGATCATTGTAGTTGAACATCACACGATCCAATTTTTCTTCATCATCATATGAGTGGCATAGTAAACATAACCATTTGGAGGTTATGAACTTGGTGCCAAATGCTTTAGCTTATTCATGACAACTTCTTTCCCCATGTTTTGGCCATGCCCAACAATAGGGGCACCAACACCAACACTAGCATTAGGGACTCCCCCATCCCTGATCACTATGTTTCCATCAAGGCTCCCACTAGCCTGATCACTTTAGCCTTCAAGGCCTCTATTAGCACTACCTTTAACCTTTTTTTGGGCCTTTTATGTACTTCTTCCCTCAACTTGGCAACCAATTTTAGTGGCCAGAACCATAGACTCCCTTTCTTTCTTAGAACCATCAATAACAATCCTTCTATTTGGTGCCATTTTACTATTTCTCTCACAAAACCTAAAACCAAAATAATAAATAGAAAGAATAAAACAAATAAACCTTACATAGAAATTGAAGAAATAAGCTTTAGAATATGTAAGAAAATACAAGATACAATCGAAATAATAGGCAAATGTGAAGATTACAAAAATTCCTAAATGTAAATATCTAATTTTATCCGGATCAATTCGAATTTGTTCAATTTCTATACTTGATTCAAATGTTTTGATATGTGCTAATTACGCGTTTTAATTGGATTGAGATTAATTAAGCTTTGTTTCAGATTAATCATTTTTTGATTGATCGATTTAGTTATTAAATCAATTTTGAGTTTAGATTTTAAGGCTCAATTTTTAAAGCCCAAAATTTAGACCCAATTTTATTTAATTGTTTTAATTAAACAAGAAATAAAAAGCAAACAAAAAATAAAAAAAGTAAAAAGATAGGCTATGCCAACAACCACCACCCTAAACTTGTTGGCCATTACCTTACTTCACTACCTTATTGGCCACTGCTTGTAGCTTTGAGAGCTATTAAACTTTTGGGACTGTTGTAACCTATTCACAAATAAAAAAACCAATAGCACTATTCGGTAAAAAAATAAGAGAGGAAAAAAAAACTCAGAACCAATAGTCCTAAGCCACTTTCTACTGCTAAATTCCCCATGAAGACTTGAAAACCTTATTGCCTAAGCCTACCCACCATTGATTTTGAGAGGGCCAACTAACAGCAAAAATTGATAGTAGAAAATTGGTAAGAAAGTCTCTTAAACCCTTAACCAAAATCCCTTTTCACTAGTACCCAAGCCACCATTTCCATTTCACAAACCCAAAACCATACCCTAGCCAAACCTATAGCCTCTCTTCACCATCAGTTTCACCAAACAAAATTGCACTAATAATCACAAAAAAAAAGCTTACTTCTACTAGCTTTTTTCCCCTTCACCAAAATTACCATTAGTCGAACCACCCATTGATAATCTACCAGCACCATTCACAACTAAAAAACATGAAATAAAGAATCATAGTCCACTCAGTGAGGAACCTAGCCACTGCAAAAAAAATTATAAAAAGGAGAGTAAGCCATAATGCCGTGAACCCGATCAAGCTAGGAAAATAAATAAAACAAAAAAAATCAAAAAATAGGATAAAGGTGTTTCGGCTTTAGAGTCTTTTCTAGGATTTTCAAGGCCCATCAAATAGAAGAAAATAGGTCAGAAAAGATGAGAAATAAAGCTCATGGCCGACGATAGGAGAGGTACAGGGTAGTAAAATGGTGTGAGCAATAATGTGGGATTTGGGGAGATCGAAAATGATGAAAGTGAATAACGTGGAAAAGAGAGTAATATACTAAAAAATCAACTAGACCAGACAGCGAATAAAGACAAAATTACGATTTAAAATTTTGGGCTAAAGTTTTAAATCTACAACTTCGGGGGAAATTTTCAAAAAAATCTAATTAGAGAATGTGAAAGAGGTGAAGGAGAACTTCATTTTGATGAAATTTAGGAGCCACCCAACACTGGCCGATAGTAGTGGCAGCACTGGCATCGAGATTGGTGATTAAAAATCTCCATGTGGAAGGATCTCTATTTTGTTTTTGTGAAATAAAAGAAAATGATATAAAAAAATTGTTGAGAGTTAAATATGCACCAAACGATGCATTTAGAGTTAGGGGTTTTAAAAAAATGAAACGAAAAAGAGGATGTTGAGGTCAACTCGACCCATCTATCTACTGTTGAACTAACCTTGTATCGAACTGGATCTATGCATGTGACCCAACTTAAGTTCAAAAGCTCGACCCATCATTGTTGCTCAAACTCATCCCTGGTCTGCACCACAGTTAACCTAGTTCAAGCCCAATCAACCTACCAATTCAACCTTCAACTTTAAATTAGGTCTAGTCCAATTGTTTTTGGGTACAATTCTTTACTTTATTTGATTCTACTATTTACTTATTATTTATTTATCTATTTTTAACGCATTTTATTACTAAAAAATAAATTTTCATGTAGAGAATTAGAATAATCGGTAATAAAATAAAATTTCTTAAAAGGGAATGGCATAATTTTAGTTTAAAAATGTTTAAAAAAAAGAGGGTTGTGGAAATTAAAATATAATAATGTTTTTTTAAAAATGAATGATTTGTGAAAACTTTGCCTAAATATTAAAGGGAATCTAAATCATATTTTGAAGGATAAAGTTTCTTAAAATTCCACCTAAATATTGAGAAATTAAAGAAAGCTTTCTTTCACATAATAATAATAATAATAATAATAATAATAATAATAATAATAATAATAATAATATTATTATTATTATTATTATTATTATTATTATTATTATTATTAAATAAATAAATAGAATTTCTTTCATTAATAACAATAACAAGATTAAGTACATATAAGACAAGATCATGCTGGTTAATTGATCACATTTGCATCATTTATTTATCTTGTATTGCATCATGTCATGGAATAAAATATAAGTTGGTATTTAGATGATTTTGAAATTAGTTTTTATATATAAAAAAAGGGAAAATGATTGATATGCTTAAGTGAAAATAATTATTGAGACTTTGCCTAAATTTTAGAAGGTTTTTCAATAATTAGTTTTTGCGAAAGAATATTACACCAATTTTTAAGAAATGTGGTGAGATTTCTAAGTAGAGAAATATATTTTGAAATTCTTTCTAAATATGGGAGAATTAGGAAAATATTTTTATACTAAAGATTTCCATCCTTTTATTCAATAAAAGGTTTTTTTTATAAAAAAATTAAATTTAAATATGTGTTAGATGAATTTAATGGACTGCTTACATTTAAATTACATTTGTATCACACATATGCTTTACATGATATTTATCCGCATTTTATTGCATTTCAAAAATCAACAAATGGTGAGCCCTTTTGAAAAGAGTTGTTTAAAAATAAAAAACTAATAGTCTTAGGTAAAAATAATTATTGGAATCCTACCTAAATATTGGAAGTCTTCTTAATAATTATTCTTTATAAAGGAATATTATGTGAAATTTTTGAGGAATTAATATGAAAATCTTTTGTAAATAAATATTCTTTGAAATTCTGCCTAGATATTGGAGAATAAAAAAATGTTTCAATACTAAAGATTTTCATCTTATTCCTAAATAAAAGGTTTAAAAAAAAGGGAAAAGAGATTTTCACAAAAAATAAATTTTGATGGAATCATTTTTAAATATTATGGTTAAGACCATTTTAAATAAATTTTTTCTTGTGCACACATACAGCTCCTTGTTACTTTGCTAATTCCTTAGTTCATCAGAGTACACTTAACACTTTTCTATGTGATATGTCATCAATCAATCTTGTTGAAGCACATTTTTCTTGCTTATAGAGATGCCTTAGCATATCTATTGACCAAAAAATGCTCATCTCACCTTAAAGGGACATGTCATCACACTACTCACCAAGCCATAAGAACCCCTCGCCAAAGCATTTTTTTTTCTTTTTTTTTTAGGCTTCAAACAACAGTATGAGGGCAATCACTTTACAATCTCCTTCAAGCCTAGGGGCAATTGTTATGCCTAAATCAACTGGTCAATAGTCAGCTTGGTTAAGGCTTGGTTAACACAATCATACCTTGGAGTCATTTAGATAAGGCACATCTAGACAACCACATCATTTGCTATAGGGAAATGGCTTGCCTTTTGCCCAATGAAGGATTCACCCAACATACTACTGATAACCTATCAAAATAATCATTTTAAAACTAATCACTTGGTATCCAACTTGTCTGAAACCATTAAATGTAGCCTACACCTACTTAGAATCATTAAATGCAACTCACATTAACCCACATGAACCCTTCTCGAGTTCCACGTAGACATCCCATCAACTATCAATTGTCACAGTTAGGTCACCGTCTCTTGGTCTCATATACAAACTAATTGGAAGACCAAATATGTAATAAGAAGACATAACCCTACTATATACTTTGAGCTTCCTTTTATTGAAGCTTCTTCTACACACCTCATCACCTTTTTCTCTTTTTTTTACTTTACCTTACCTCTGATATTATACTAACTTGAGCATCGAAATACACATTGGAGCAACAACTTCGATGCCCCTTGATAGTGTTCTTTAGCTCTAGGCTCAAGTTGTCCTTCCCTTCAATCTCACTTATTTCCTTTCAGCTAAGACAACCTCAAAATACCATCAATACTAAAAAAACACATAAAAAAGAATAGAATCTTTACAAGCATATATTACATGCCAATGACAACTTTACATATATTTTAATCTTGTTATTTTTGTTATAAAAAGGTCAAATTTTGAGAAAAAGAAATGCTTAATTTAATCTTCATCTTTTTTTTTTTTTTTGTGGCAACCTTTAGGACAATTTTAGGTGCTCCCAATGAAATCATTTCAATCATTTTTGTTGCTTTCTATTTGATTGTTTCACTTATTTTACAAGACATTTTTTCACATGAGTTCTTGTAAATTTTGCCATTATAAACCTAACTAATCATATATATATAATATTATAATATATATATATATATAGATAGATACTTGATAAAGTTTATCTTATGAACGTTTATGTAAACAACTTTTTTAAATGACACATAAAATAGATTTTAAAAAAGTATAGGTTTTTTAATTACAAATTGAATAATTCTAAATTTATTCAATTATAAAAATTATTTAAATTATAATTGCAAAACAAATTAATCTAGAGATATGTTTTTTTAAATTAAAAATATGAAAAATATATAACCAAAATTAATTTTATAATAATTTAGATATATATAATTTAAATATATATCTTTTCATCTTTTAAAATTAATTAAACAAACAAAAATATTTTAAAATTATTAGTTATCCAAAATTAATTTTCTAATAATTTACATATATAATTTAAATATATATCTTTTTATCTTCTAAAATTAATTTTTTAATAATTTTACGGTATTTATCAAATAAATAAAAGTATTTAAAAATGATTAGTTATCCAAAATTAATTTTCTAATAATTTAGATATATATAATTTAAATATATATATTATCTTTTAAAATTATTTTTTTAATAGTTTAGATTTATATCTTTTTAAATTTAAAAATATTTAATTTAGTTTTATCTCAATATATTTCAGAATAATCTTTTATTATTCAAAAAGACCAAATTTATAGATCTTTTAAAAATAACTCATTCTTTAACATAAAGTTTATTTGGTGTTTAGTTCTCCAACTTTGTTTGCACATCCTCATCTTTCTTATTACAAAATATAAGTTACATAAGTTTTTTTTTTTTGCTTTTATAGGTGTCTATGATAAGTCATTTACCTTTAACTTTGATTCTTTTTTTTCTTTTGTATGTGTTTATAGTAAGTTATTTGTCTTTAATTTTGATTCCTCATTTGATATATTACAAAGTGTAAAGTTATAATAATATTTACTTTTATATTTTGTAGGTGCTGTACATAGATATTTTATTTTTACCTTTAACCTTTCACTAAATCAGGTAATTTTTTTTTTTCAATTCAGTTTTAACTTTTATTTGTTTATAATTATTTTAAATCTACTTATAACCCACCAATTGTAATTATTTTTTTATTATGATCTAAAAAAAAACAAAAGTTAATTATTATGAAAAATTTATCAAGCAATGTTTCATGAATACACTATTTAGATCATATACATGCTTAAATTTTTTGATAAGATACAATCTTATTTTCTAGTACTTCCCTTGCATTAGCGAACAATTTCTAATTTTATAGTGTTTATCAGCTAAATAAAAATATTTAAAAGTTATTACTTATTCAAAATTAATTTTTAATAATTTACATACATATAATCTAATATATATCTTTTTATCGAATAAAATTAAAATTCTAATAATTTTATGATATTTATCAATAAATAAAAGTATTTAAAAATTATTATTTATTCAAAATTAATTTTCTAATAATTTATTATAATATAAATATATATCTTTTTATCTTCTAAAATTAATTTACTAATAATTTTATTATATTTATCAAATAAATTAAAGTATTAAAAAATTATTAGTTATCTAAAATTAATATTCTAATAATTTTGATATATATAATTTAAATATATATCTTTTTATCTTTTAAAATTAATTTTTTTAATAATTTAGATATCTTTCTTTTTAAATTTAAAAATATCAAAATTACTTTTATCTTAATAATTTCATAATAATTTTTATTATTCAAAAAAATAAAATTTAATTTCTTGATAATTTATATAATATATATCTTTTAAAAATAAGTTATTATTTAACAGAAATTTTATTTGGTATTTAGTTTTTCACCTTTATTTGTACCTCTTTTTCTTTATGTATTACAAAGCGTAACTTTTATAAATAATTTTTTATAGGTATTTACGATATGTCATTTATCTACAACTTTTATTCTTTATATATATATATATATATATATATATATATATTACAAAGTGCAAAGTTATAATAACATTTATTCTTATATTTTGTAGGTGCTGTATGTAGATTTTTTTATCTTTACATTTGACTCTTCATTCAATTAGCTCAATTTAACTTTAATTTTTTTTCCATCTTTATAAATATGCTTATTATAGTACACCTTTGGCAATGTCTTTTTTTATTATTATGATGTATAGACAAACCAGAAAAAAAAAAACTCAATAGATTTGTTTTAGTATTAAGGATGGGTAAGTCACTTGCTACTAGCTAAATCATAAACTAAATCAGCTAAAAAAAATAATTTTAATAATGATTGGAAAATAATTAAAACAACACTAAAAATAAAATAAGATTTTGATTCTTTCAATTTCAATTTTCTCCCTTGGATTAGAGTCAGAGTTGTTTTAATTATAATTTTGATATTATCATTCGTTATAGTGTGGAAAGTTTGACTTGTACAAGGGTTATCTTGTACATTAAGTGATTTATACGATTTTATATTATTATTCTTAAGTCATATTTGATGCATATGATTATTGATAAGATAAAATCATAATTATCTTATATCATCTTTGATTTGTATTTAAAGAAAAGAATATGGATTGTAAAGAAGATTAATATTCTTTTGGTATATGATTATTCAATTTTGCTCAAGTGAAAAAGATTTTTTTTAATCCATGAGATTAAATTTATATGTTCAATTCTACCATTGAAAATTAATTTAATAATTTAAATTATATAAAATTTGAGAAATGATAGTTTTAACAAATAAATAAATTATTCTATTCTAATTAGATGATATTATTTAATCTAATTTTATAATATCATTTTATCATATCCTATCAGAATCTTAAATACTAAAAATGACCTTATTGTATTAAATTATGTTTTTTTGTATAATTAAATTTTTACCTTATCACAACAAATTCTCTCTTTGTTTCTAAATTTAGGTAAATATAAATATGTATGATATATT
Organism: Durio zibethinus; assembly: GCF_047325235.1. Taxonomy (NCBI): domain Eukaryota; kingdom Viridiplantae; phylum Streptophyta; class Magnoliopsida; order Malvales; family Malvaceae; genus Durio; species Durio zibethinus. The sequence continues at coordinate 15,805,428 of NC_143165.1, forward strand.
ATTACATATAAAGATTGTACAAAGTGAAAATATGTCACTTTCTTGTTGCTTTTTTTTTCAAAAAATTTATTTTTTATGACAAATTAATCAAACATATAAATTTTAAAATTTTGAATATAATTTAAAAAAATACTTATTGATATGCATATACACATTAAATAAATAAAATTATTTTATATATATCGCACAAGTCATAATTTAGTTTAAATATAAAAAATATCTAATTTGAATGGTTGTATCGTTAATCTTTATGACTTATATTTCATTGAAATTTAAAATGGTTAAAAAATTATAAAGTGAAATTACTTTTTTTTTAAAGGCATAAAGTGAAATCGGTTAAACTTGTCTTATACAGCCTTATTGCCACGTCAGTTTTCAAATGACAAAAATCTAAAGACACATAAAACCTGGGCGAAAATTATACAAATACTGCAACTTTGAAGGGGCGAAATCTAAATTTCTATTTGCTCCATGTTGGGCGGGAATTGCAAAAGCAACAAGTAAAAATAAAATAGGGGAAAATCGAAAATCCAAACAGTCCTAAAAAACCTGAAATATTAAAAAAACCAGAAAGTTTCAGACGTAAATCTACAATACATTTCGTTACTTTATTTTTAGTTTTTCTTTTAAGTTTTTGCTCAGTAATTCATTAAATTAACTAAGGTCAAATTAAATAGGTGAGAAAAAAATTGTTTTCCTTCGATCAATCTCTATCTTTCATGGTAAAGTTCTGTTTGGTTATTGAGGAAATGTTACAGTGAAAAAAATTTTGATATTGTACATTGCAGGTGGTTGAAGGCCGAACTGAACTGATTGCTAAATTGGCAGATTTAAATTTATCTTCTGAAATCTCTTGTTGAATCTCTGACTGTATCCACTGTATTGCTGTTTTTCTAATTTGTACTTTTTTCCAGGTAAATAGTTTTGTTTTTCTATTTTAATTATGCAAAACTTTCCCTAAATATTTGCAATCCAGAGATGAAGAATGCTGGGAATGGTTTTAAGTTCATGCGATTTAGGTAGAATTTCTTGAATAAGATTTGAGTGTCTCCTTGGGTTAGCATCTTATGTTACTTCTCTTGACAAGAGAATACATATTTTGGGAAGATTATACCTACTTGGATGTGTCACAGTGCATGTTAAACAAGACCATTTTTCATGTGGCTGCAAAATATCTTGATTCAGATATTTCTTGGTGTTTATTACTGTTTCTTTTACTTGGAACATAGGTATGTTTATTTATATTTGCTTTATATGTTGATATACCAACAGTGCTTGCTTAAATACGACTCAATACCAGTTTCTTAAGCATGTTATGTGTGTTTTAGGCGAGCATATGGTGTGTTGAGCATCTTAAAATGACTGTTATGTGAACTGAGGAATCTCCAGAAGAAGAATATTGCAGCCTCTTTTACAGGTACTTGATACTTGACAGTTTGAAGCATCATTCTCTTGTGAAGAGCAGTTGTTGGTTGTCACTTCATTTTCTCTTCTATTCTTCTTGATCAAATGGTCAACGGCTCATCTTTGCAAAATGTGAAAGTATGAACACTGTCATTTGTTTTTTTTTTTTTTTTTTGGGTTAATGTCATGAATGGCCCTTAGACTATAGTGAAATGTTCAATGTAGTACCTAAACTTTAAAAATCTCTAACGTGGTACTTGAACTATGAATCTATTAACCAATGTGCTACTCACCTCTAACATGGTTAGCTTTAAATGATGACTAATGGTAGACAAACAACCCTCCAAGTATCTCTTTAGTTGACAAATTCGTATTTTAGGTATCACATTAGAGATTTTTTAAAGTTTAGGTACCACATTGAACATTTCATTATAGTTTAGGAGCCATTCATGACATTAACCCTTTTATTTTTTATCTTCCTCCAAGAACTTATTTTCAAGTTTTATTAGTCTTGAAACTACTTGCATGGTAGCGTCTTAGATTTTTGTGATTGTTGCTAACTTCCTGAATTCAAATAAATTATGCTATATTTTTATTATTTGATGTTTAAGGCATGCCTGATGATTTATTATTTGATTTAAATAGTACCCAACATGAAGTTGAGCATAAGTTCTGCTTACAATTAACCATGCATTGCATGGCTGAATCTGGAGGCCTAATAATGTCAAGCCAGAATAAAGGTAGCTCTTCTATTTGTCTGCTTGCTAGAAGGCAGTCAGCCCAAGGTAGAATATGAATATCATAGTGATGCAATTGAAGCTACTTTGAGGTCCTAAGGGTTACTCTTATCTCTTATTTGAGCATGCGTGTCATGCCACACTACTTCATTTACTGTTCTTGAGTCTGTCTCTCTGTTGCTTGAGTGTTAAAGGTTTCTTCTTTCCATGGCAAATATCATTTCGTTTCAGAGGAAAAATTTAAGACGTTTGCCTTTGGTGTTGATTGTTGTGAAACTTGTGTTTGTCTTCTTTGAAATGCTTGCTTTTTCTTAGATTCTCTTCACTGCAAATGACGTTTTGTATTATAGATTTTCCATTATTGACTTGGTAAGCTTAATTTTGCAGCTGCTACTAGGCTTTTTGAGCTTCTTTGCTTCTAGCTTTTCATCTATGACAAGATTCTCTGTTTTGATTAAAAAGGCATCAATGGTGGTTGTTGAAAAATTCATTTCTAGAACAATTGAATGTAATAAAAGATGTAATATCTGCAACTAAGGTACATAATTCTTGCCTTTTATTTTTGTCATTAATCATCATGGAGCATTCACATAGGGGAGCTGAGCTGCTATATCATCTTAAAAGTATGTTTTATCCAGTATATGTATGATTTCATATGAGAGATAAAATATCCTGGAGAAAAGATATATGTTAAAATTTTCCCTTTGGAAAGGTAGTTCCAATGTGGTATAATTCCGTATAAATTTAGTACTGAAGCATGCATTACTAGATACTGGAATTTGCTGACTATGTGGCAGATCAGCAATTAGCTAGGTGTCAATTGCACAACCTTCATATTAGACTTTAGATTAAAAAACATTGTTCAATGCAAAATGTTGAGTTTTTGGAAATAATAATTGATGAAGAGGTTTTTTCTTCCAGTCTTGTTTTGCAGATTCTGCTATTGTATGTTTCTGGAAAAACTTTAGAATTAACTTGGGAGCCCACGTTTTCAGCTCTTTTACAGGTCTTAAAAACTTTCATGATAGTGGGATCTTGCACTTTAGCTTGGGAGGAGTTGGGGTCTTTCCTGGTTAAGAACTCACATCCTCATTTTCTTTGCTCAGAAATCATAATGAAACTTTGATTATTTTTGGTTTGGAATGTTGAGATGGAGTTGGTGAATGGCATCATTCTTGAGCTAAGTGCATTAACAAAGTTAGTAGCATCTCTGGAATCAGTTCTTGTTCCAGGTTCTACTCTCAGAAAAATGGTGAGATCATTCTGCATGCTTCTCGCACACCATATCAGTAGTGGATTATGTTTTCTGTGGTGGGTAATGATAGATCTCAGTTATCATCAGTTTTATATGCAGCCCTGCTTTTAAAGGCTTTCCACTAAACTTTGCTATCACTAAATATGAGATGTATTGCTAAAGAAAAAAACATTACTGATTATTTAGGTTTCATTGATGGTTTTGATGACAAATTATTAACTGTTAGTTCTGAATATAGGGTTCCAGTTTTTGCACTATCTGCTTCGTTGCAGTCACTGTAAGTGCTGGCACTCTGTTTATTCAGTAATGATTTACTAACTGTTTTATTCAAATTGAAAGTAGAAGTAGCAATGTTTTGTAGAAGTTCTTAACACTTTTCTTGCGTGCTGAATAAGAATACATTTCATTGTAACTGCAGGTACTGTGATTTTTTATATAAAGAATTCTGCATCCCCTCATTTGACATGCTTTGCTTGCAGGTAATGTAGTTTTGTACTCTTTATTCATTTCTGTCATAAAGTTCTGTTCAAAACTTTTCTTCTAACAACTTTTTGATTCTACTTTTGACATATCTAATTGTTTCTTGAGTTACAATACTGAATGAAATTACTATTTCATACAGTCAGGTCACCATGTCTGACATTGATTTGTAGACCTTGAAGTTCGAGGTTATAGGCATTCTGAGGACAACGTAAAGAGGGAAGTTTGTTGTAAGCTTTTGAGTCAAATGTTAGGGATTATCTCAAACTTGGGTCACCTATATGCATGTGAAGAAATGAAGGTCATTTTGGAGGTTCACGATCTGTTTGTTTTAGGGCCTGCTGCTTCAGATGCTATATTGTATCAGTTCAAACATGGACTGGCACTTTTTGTGGCTGGAATTAGTAACATTGGGATGTCAGAAAGTGATAACTGTGCTAAAAGCATAGCTTTGTGGGAGTTGTATCACATGCTTTTGAGAGAGTAACACAGGGCACTTGTTCATCTAAGCATTCCAGCATTTGGATATTTTGCTGCTTGTACTAATTGCAATCAGCTATGGACATTTGTGCCCCAAGATGCAGCTTTTTTGTATGACCTAGTGAATGATGCCAACGGGGAAAAAATAATGTCTGAGTTTAAGGCTTTTCTTGAGAAAGAAATGGCTCTTCCTGCTGTTCTAGCCAGCTTAGAGCAACAGTGGCTACTTCTTGAGGAAGGTCTTGCTCTAAAAGAAGACGTTTGGAATATCTCAAATATCAATACAGAAGCTGCAGAATGTGATAGCATGGAGATTGATGATGAAAACCAATCAAACAATAGAAGGAAACTTCCAGATGGAATTAACAAGGGAGTGGAACTGTTGCAATATGGCTTGAAAGTTATTAGTGATAGTCTTACCAGTGGCAACCGGATAACATATTCTGCTGAACTCCGTGACAAGTTCTTGACTCACTTTTCTAGCCTTGAAATGTCATTACTCACTTGCTAGCTCTTAGTGGCAGTGGTTAAGTCATCATTTGCATGCAAGGGTATTGTGCTCAGAGCACTTGACAAGTATTGGGTTGCTGAATTCAAATTGTATAGGAAGCATAGCAGTGACCAGATGACTGAAATGGGTCCTATGCAGGTAAAAGTGTTTACTTCATTCTCATCAATTACTCCTTTGCTTTGGCAATTTTCATCTTGGCAGGATATGGTTCCATTTCCGAGTGTTATTGGACATGTACAAAGTTGATTCTCTACCTAAACCGTAATTGTAGTCATGTTAATAAGGATGAAAATTTGTGGTCAAAAGATAATATGTCTCCTTTTCTTTATGGTGAGTTTTGCAATCAATTTGTAGGAGTTCCATTGCATTTATTTATTTATATATATTTTCTTGCGTCTGCTTAAGTTGTGGTTTTTTTTATGTCCATTTTCCATGAGAAATAGTACTGATATTTAAAATTCAATGCTAGTTGATAGCTTAACTGATAAAGTACTATGGTGGTTGGTTGTTTTGAGGACTTGTAGATGTGTACCTCCTGAAAAGAAATGCTTATGGGAATTTAGTCCAGCCTATGGAGGAAAGGTAATTCTCTCTTCATTATTTGTTAGAAGAAAGACCTTGAAAACCTGTGGTTTATTTTTTTTTTCTTTCTTTTTAATGTTTAACATAATTGTCTTGCCATCAACGTACATTGAAACAAAATTTTTAGTAGGACAGTCTTGATTTAACTTATTGTTGAGTGGTAACTTTCCCTGTCATAGTTAACTATTTTACAACATGATCAGTTATGTACCTGCCAAAAATCAATGTCTAAATCATCAATTCATGGTCTGTGATTTCTCTGCATAGCATTATCAATCCTCATGATTCTGTCATTAAAGACAAAACATTACACATATGTAGCAGAGAGGCTGATTTCAGGTACATATATTCCTCTATTTAATCTCTCCTTGATTAAGAATCCCAATATAATATCTGAGTTAAACAAGAAAAAATGGGAATTCTTCAATAGTAGAGAGGTCCAGATTCAATGCTAAGCGTTTTCTTTTGTGGACTTGAATGCATTAATTGCTGGAACTGATACAGAACTTTGTAATTAAGCTGATATCTTATCATGGTAATCACATGAAAAACTAGTGAGGTCTAATTACTTTTGTTGAGGAAAATCAATTACTATAATGTATTTAATTTGTGGATTTTCTTACTGTGCTTCACAAGGACAAACCAAGGTTGAAGTTGGAACACTTGAAATTGATAGAAAGTTCATGTTTTGTTTTTTATGGAGCACTGACAGAGAGTTTATGTTGCTGTGTCGTTGGCAATACTAATGACGATAACTTAAAGTTCTATAGGAAAAGGAAAATTAGAAGATCAAGCATAAGATATGTGGATTATTTCTCAATGTTTTTTGTCTTCTAAGTTCTCTTAAATCCCAGTTGGATTGTATCCATATACAAGTACATATATCTGTTTTAAGAATTACAAATTGCAAGGAGTGGCTATTTTAGATTTATAAGCTTGATTTGGTATGTCCATTCTGGGAACCACTTGACCTTAATTTAATGGATCCTTTTTTCAGGCCCCATTATTACTCTTTGCTGTCATGGGACATAATGCAAGTAAATTGCTTATTAGTAAAATAATACTTCTATAAATGCCTTTCATTTATGATTCTATTATTCTACGCATGCATAACGTTTCTTGAATTATTGAAAAGTATTAGCTACAATCCTCTTCTCTCTGAATCTTACAATCACATCTGCCATTTTTGGAAGCTACCTTAGTTATGTTCAAGAAAATGCAGAATAATACTTTGTTAGACAAGATGCAGAATGGAACTAAGGATAACGCAGAAGGGTAAAAAGAGAAAATTTTCTGCACTTTTAGGAGGCTGTAATATAAAAGAAAATCTAGAACATAAATCCAAGTCATGTAATATATTGTGGCCCTCTTGGAGTCTTGGTTATATTCTGATATGACAACTCAGGCACCTGGCTTTTTGTCATGACACAATTTTGTTTTTTTTTCCTCCATATGCCAAAGGTTGTAGTGAAAGCAATAAATCCATGGTTACCTGAATTTGTGCTGGCATAGATTGTGTTATATATATCTGTTGGAGTTACCATATAAGGGCCAAAGGTTGGTAAAGCACTAATAGTGCCTATATAGGCTTTGCTAGTTAATGAGGATTCCTATTATAGCTTTTATTGCTTAGTATTTAGGTGGTTGTTGTGGAAGAAGAGGCTGCAGCAGCATCAGTGTTTACCAAACATGAAGATTTCCACCGGTGTTCTGCTAGTGTTTTGTGTTGCTTTAGGCATCATCTTCATGTCTGTCTGTCAACCAGAACACTTTTTTGGCATGGAATATGAAGTTCGTGTGATCAATGGCTTCTCCAACAACTCATCACTGCCTTTAGTCATCTGGTGCATATCACAGCAAGATGGAGATATGGGCGGGCGAGCCCTCCAGGAAGGTGACGATTTCGGATGGAGGCTCAAGACCAATATCTGGGGCAATTCTAATTACTTGTGTACCCTGAAATGGGATGACAAGAGGAGGAGTTTTTATGCGTTTAAGTTTGGTAGGGACAGTCAGCGGTGTGCTCCTCTCAAGAAATGTTCCTGGCTGGTGAAAGAGGATGGATTCTACTTCAGCAGTGATGAAGTCAACTGGAAGAAAGACTTCTCCTGGTATTGATTTGCATGGGAAACCTATCCTTTCTGTGCAGGTTAAAGTTTAGTGAGCAAACGTTTGTCGGGTAATGATAAAAACTATATCTTTTCTATCAATGCAAACAGAGCTTTTGCTATTGCTATTGCTAGTGCTATATGAGCAGAACAGTTTTGTTTATTGAAATCTTGATGGCAAGCTTGGCCTTGACCAAAAAAAAAAAAAAAAATTTTGATTCAATTCTCAGGCATGGATTTACCTCAAGGAATTATACTACATACATATATAGATTTCAAATTTTGGTTATTAAAGGTCATTGAAAGTTAAAAACAAAAGATCATTGTCCTTTTCAGAATCTTTGTAGTGATATATTGTACTTACGTTGTACTAACTTTATTATTGGTTTTGTTTTTGGGCATGAACTCCACTGCACAATAAATTGAAGAATACAACAAAAGGTTTAGGAAGAATAAAATCTTGGTACGTCCATGGTGATTAACAACTAGCCTTAGCTTATTATTATTAAGTGGAAAGAAAGTATTAGTTTAAGACAATAAGGGCTAAAAGAATAATTATGAACCTTACCTTTGAATTTATGAGATCAATCATACGTAGCTAATGGAATAAAATTAGATTTAATAATTTTAGATATGATATAACACGTGAACATATAATAGCATGATTCATAAAAGATAAGTTGCATGTGGATTTGATAAAAATAAAAAAAAAAACTTTTTTTTTGTGTTTTGTAGGTCAATACAAATTATAATACAATAATTTTTATATTTTCATATATTTGATATAAACATACATAATATAAATACATGAATTACAGATATAAATAAAATAGTAAAAAAAAGCAATGAAGATTAGGAAAAAAAACAAAGGGTCAGGAATTAAACTGCCTAGATGACCAATAAGATCTTTAATGAAGCAGATTCGATAGCTTGACAGAGCACCTTTTTTCTTAGGAAGAATCATGAAAAGGAAATCCTGGAAGTGCCCAATGATCATAAACGAAGGGGTTATATAATTTTATTGCAAATGCAAAGCAACTCTTGTTTGATAGTAAAACCTTTTATCTCCAACTTTTGGTCTTGGTTTAACATGCTTTTTATCGCTACACTGTCTCACCAGTTCTCGTGGGTCTCCGCCTGATTCGATAGAGATTTTGGATCCACTCATTTAACAAATGGAATAAATTGTATAATTACATCAACAGTTTACAGCCACAATTGTTTCTACAAACTGTTTACAATGCAAATTTTTGCATATTTGAAAGTGAAACTTCTTGGGAAAGGAATTACAAATTATTTGATCTCTTAAAAAAATAGATTTGAACTCAAACTTAACTCAAAACATGTTCAAGTGGTTATAAGTTTTTATAACTTCTAAAACATGACTTATTAACCCGAACCTGAAAGGCTCTTAATCTGAAAAAAAAAAAAAATCGAAGCCCAAATTTAAAATGATTTAAATTTGAAATATTCAAAATTAAAATCAAATCGGTTCATTTATTACCTTTACATAAAATGAAAAGTAGATATAACATTACTCTTATGAAAAACTTACGTAAGATAATCAAGACAATTTTAAATATGGTATGAAAAAAATATAAAAATAATATAAAAATAATATGATTTAAAATTTTAATAAAAGTTATATGAATTTAATAAAAATTCAAAGATACATTTAGTATTTGACGTATAAGTGTATCAATACAAATTTAACATAATAAATTTTTTATGTTTCATACATTCTTGGTATGACACAAACACGATAATATTACATGAATTGCCATACCTACATATAAGTGTATCAGACAAGCCAAAATGGTGCAGCAAAAGGGGCTAGTCACAATTCATTTTTGCACTAAAATGTTTGGTAATGGTGCAATAGTCACTGAGGAGACAACCTAGACAACTTGGTTAGCATTTGTGACTCCAATTTGAAAGTATCGAATTAAAATTTTAAGACAGGAGAACAGAGTTTATAGGAGAAAGAATTATCTTCCATTGTGTAGATGTTTTTTTTTTTTTTTTTTTTTGAGCGGTATTTTTCATCTAATTTTCTGCTAATCTTATGTTTTCTGTAGATTTAAATCCAAAATTCAAAGATAAAAAGGAAGTGTATGAAAAAAGAAAACTTATGAATAATTTGTAAATATGGTGATAGAACAAAATTAAACTAAGAGATTCAATTTAAACAAAAAAGTCTTCAAATTATTTTTAATAAGTGATTGACTCAATTGATTAAAATTTATTTTTTTCAATAAAAAAATTTTAAATTCGAATTTTATCGATAATCGTTTATTGAGATCATCTCAAATGCATAACTTAAGATTATCTGTATAGCATATTTTATCTTCAATAAATAACTTATTTACCTTGAATTTTTTTACACAAAAAAAAAATTCTTAAATCATTAATTGATTATTGACTTAGGAGAGGAATATTCCACTAAACATTTTAATTATTAATGGAGCCGCAAAGTTTATCCAACATGTTTAGCCTGGCCCCAACAGTGAATGATGAGTCTTTGATACCACCTTCAAGTGCATATCTCTTTAATACCGTAAAAAAATGTGGCAACTTGTCAAAAAATGAAGCTGTCTTTTCCACTTGATTCATCACACTTATTTCTATAAATTTTTTTTAATTCGAAATTTAATTCACTTGCTTGTAAATATTTCATTTAGTCTGAAGTTTTAAATTGAGCTTTTGGAAACAGCTTGTTCAAATTTAAGATTGGCTTGGGCTATATTGGTTTTGGACAATAGTTGGGTCCTTTTAGGTTTTTAAACCCAAACCAATTTTGTTTAATATTTTGTTTTTTGTTTTTATTTCTTATTTATCTATTTTTATTAGTTATTTATCTCTATTTTTATTTTATTCTCATTTAGTTATTTTTATTTATTTTTATGTTTATCCTTCTTTTTTTTTATTTATATTTTTACATATCTTTATTTATTTTTATGTGTCAAACTTGACTCAAATCTAGTCCCCTTGATCTGAAAATCTTTCTTCTGTTGAGTCATGAAGGTGAACAATTAAGCCAAACAGCTGAGTCACTTTTTGAGTCTTAAGCTAAGTCTTGTCATATTTTGAGTTGGGTTGAAATAAAGTAGTTTTTGGTATTTTTTTATTTTTTTATTTGTTTGTTTAAATTAAATATTTTTAAATAAAATTAAAAAATTAAATACATAAATTTGATCAAATTATTAGAAGATTTTTGTGGACTTAAAAAGAAAATAATTTTCAAATTTAAACTCATAAATTCTATCAAATTAGTAGAAGATTTCATAGATATTTAAAATAAAAAATTAAAATTAAATCTTTTCAAATTATTAAAAAATTTTATTTGAGAAGTAAAATCATACCAAACTATTAAAAGATTTATAAGTTTAAAAATAGTTTTTGAATTTAATATTATCAAATTATTGGAGAAATTTTCAAATTTAAAATAAAATTTAAAATTTTAAGACAAGATAGCAGAGCTTATAGGAGAAAGAATTATCTTCCATTGTGTAGATGTTTATTTATTTTTTGAG